>NW_014577743.1:61644-78474 GCF_000485595.1 Priapulus caudatus | reverse complement strand
CACACCACAACACACCACACACACACACACACACACACACACACACAACACCACACACACACACACACACACACTCAAACACATATATATATTATTATTATTATAATAGTGCTACGAGGCCTATTCGCGGGATTCGCGCTCACACAGCAGATGCGATATACATATTGCACGGGGTTAATAATGACAAAGTTTTGTCATTATTAACCCCTGATAATTGCCGTCTATATCTACGGAAGCGATACAACAGCGAGAATAAAAAGTTATACGTACGAACGTCCAACTCTGAAAAGGCAGATCCCAAATTTACGAGCACAACAGAGTCACACCAAACCTCAACCATTGCGTTCTTTACATTTATGCACGACCTCTTATATCCTACGTGATTGACAGTGGCAAGAGCTGTCTCGCAATCCGCGTAGGTACGTGCTGTATGCCGCACTAGATACAATAACTAAATGTAAACCAACACAAGTGTCCGCCTACACTTATATATATATATAATATATATATAATATATATGTATATACTATATATATATATCCTGATAATATATATATCCTATAAATATATATTGGGTAACCCAAACCCAAATTGGGTTACATTTAAATTCGTATCTATGCGTAGGGGGGGGGGGCCTACACTTGCTGTGCACAATTTAACTGTATTAACTGTCGCCGCCGCACGACTCATAGACGCATGGCCGGCAGGGGGCAAGAGAAGCCGTCCGATCATAGTAGCCCCAATAATCACAATGTAATTTGTCGATCTCATTTTTGATGTGTTACACTAGAGGCACTAATACAATTAACTGTCAAGAAACTCCAGGAATCCACACCCGCTGTGTGAAAAGTACTTGCCCGCAAGTCCAGTTAACAATTAATGCGCATGGGACAAATTGCGTCCTAACTCTGGGAGTAGGGAGTGCCCTGGCCCCCTGCATAAGGCAGGAAAAGCACCAAACCGGGACCACCGACTGATCGCTAGAAACCATCATGCAGCCACAATCTTCTGTCCCCCCACATCTGTCTTGTACTATATTGTATATCGTGCATCAACCCAAAGCGACCCGCCCCTTGGGCACTCGGCAGTTAGATGCATATGTATGACTACTAAGGCACTTTAATTTAATTTAATTTTTTTTAGTTTTTTTGTAGTTTTTTAGGTTTAGGCTTAGGTTTAAGGGTTTGGATTAGGTTAGGGGTTAGGGTAGGGTTTTTTCTTTTTTTTTAAGTGCCTAGTTTAGTCATATCCTAAGTTGCTCTAGTCATTAAATCATATATGCATCTAACTGCCGGGTGCCCTTTGCTCGTGCCAAGCCGTTCGTGAAAACGCAAGCAGTTGCCATGTCTATTACGACTTCATATGTCACCAGCCAAAGTAAAATAATAATGTTGTATTACATTATTGGCATCTACAGTCTATCTATGTGTTGTATTGTCTTGAAGCACATATGAATTAGCTGTTACTCCACTGGGACTGTATATAAACAGGAGTTATTACAGCTCAGTGGTCCAGATGTGCCATTCCGAAGACGCCAAGTCACCAAAGATCCTAATAGGGCTGCTATACAGTAGCAGGCCGTCCATGAGGCTGCAGGCCTGATAAGCATCGAACAGATATTAATTATAAAATACTCACACTGTACTGCACTACAAAACATTACCACTTTATATCACTGTTTAAATAAATAAAGATTTCATGCTCTATGCTACCCCTCGACAACTTTTGCCCAGCTCTATGATTGCGAATTTTCTACAAGTTATGCTGAACACATTTTATACACAAAAAACAGCCAACCGCGATGACGTGGCTACGCCACTGACGGAAGTGTCACGAATCAAACAAAATTAATCTTTCACTTCTAATGCTTTACTCCGACGTCCACGAAGGGCATCCACCTTGCTGTGCATATGTAATTATTGCGCACTCTAGTGCCGAAATTTCGCGCGAAAAGTATGCCCAAAAAAGGCTTTCTAGAGACGACGAAGTTAGGTGCAACTTAAAGAACGCGTGACGCTTACTGTTATCAGCCTCTATAGGTGCCGTAGTGCCATTCACTCTACGAATTCTTATGATCAGTGGACTGCTTTGGATTGCTGGTGGAGCTATAGATGGCGCCCCCTACATGGACCGGTTGCCCACGCTACACATTTGTTATGGCAATCTGTGATTTGGTTTACTCTATACAAGAGGTAGATTTCGATTGGTGGATACGCAATATCGTTTTAAGAGTGGCGATTACAAAACCACTAGCCACGAAGAAAATAACTGGCTTAGTACACTTACTTGCTTATTTTGTAAAATTTGCAGCTCTGATAGTCGGCAGTCGAGCATCAATTTATCTATACCAGCATGCTCATCATAAGCAAAGGGTAATAGAATAAATTTGGCATACTAAGCTGCTGACATTAGTCTATTTTCAATTTTATTGATTACTATTCTCTCTAGCCGGGTAACTTCTTAGATTGGACAGCTGAGGCCTAGCGTTGTAAATTGGACAAGCTGGCCAATCAAACCAGCCGTTACAAATCTAACACTGATCTAAATCACACTTGTCGCCCTATTACAGTTAGATATAAACAAAGAATAAATACATAAATGTGAACCCAAACCAGAGCAGGACTAGGGGGTAATAATGTAACCCCTTCACTACTTTTAGGGTTTGGGTTACATTATGTATCTAAACAAGAACTGAGCCATGGTTTGATGTGTGAGATAGGGATGCTTATTCTGGAAACCAGATAGAAAATTACTGCTTTCATAAGAGGAGTAAGTAATGTTAATTTCAATACAGGGTATTTTAGAATTGCTTAGTAACAAAAGTATCAAAATAAATTAAGAAGCAAAGGCACTTACGCTCATGGTTATGTCACCGAAGCAGGTACTGCCGGAACGTATCCATAGGTCACTATTTAGATATTGGTTAGGTTAGGATCTAGGGTTGAGTTTAGGCCGTGGCGGTGTTTTCTGGATTAGGGTTTAGTTAGGCACGGGTCTAGGGTTAGGGTCTTAGAGTGTAGGCCGGGTTAAGAAGTATAGGGAGTTAGGCGTAGGCGACTCCCTAGACTCGTTTAGTGAGTAGCGCGAGGTACTGTCCGCATATTACATAGCTACCTGGGTACGTTCCGGTATACCTGGACCGTACCCAGGGATTACGTTCCGGCAGTACCCTGGGGACATAGACCCTCTCAGCGGCTACTTTACCTATACGGAAAGGTTGCAGACCACAAAATGACCCTAACAAAATTATGGCAGACTTTGAAGAGTTATGGATGAAAATAAGGAATCATCGTACTTGAGTCTGGTATAGATGTGCGCGCGGAACATCCGGGAACGTTTTGAACTATTTTGACCGATGTCAGATTTCGAGCCGCCAATTGAAAACAAACCGTATTAGTAACGCCCGCTCATGCCACGCGCGCATTCAGTTGCCCAAGGAATGTATTGGTGTTTTGGATGCCGCCAATCCCAGTCTTTCAAGTGACAAAAAAATCGATCATTCTTTGAGCTGCCGTTAGCTCGAGACGAGGCAGAGGAAGTATTGGCTAACCAGCAATAGGTCCAGGAGGAACGAAGACGGCATAGGCATATGGTGGAAACAGTGGGGAAACGGCCAGATGTCTCGCTTGAAAAGCAGTTTTTTTGCACAATTCTGTTAGAGTCACATCAACTTGTTTCTCGTGAAGATGAACAACGAAGACTTAAAAAACCCACTGTCGCAGTTTTTAAATGGGCTACCCCCACATTTACCGGAAATGACATAGGTCTCTATCTGCGACATCATATCTATTTCTTGAACAGCAGCGGCTTCCATTCAGCATGCGATCGGCCGTTCAAGCCGTAGCGGGAGATTACGGTACCATTATTTGCAAATTATTGACTTAATCCGTGCCGTACATATAAAAACTCAATATTCACAGAGAGTCATAGCTCAGACATGTGGTCTATAGGTAATCTTGAATATTAAAAATTTAATTCATACTGACATTATGCTTCTGCGTCGATAAACTAATTCGTGCAGGATAGTCATGACGATAATTGTTGCCGCATTCGTGAGTGCAAAAACTCAAATATTTCACAGCTTAGTAGTAAGGTATGAATTTAGAGCGGTCGGCGAGATCTTTTGCAGTAATAGCTATTTAATACCTATACGCACATGTCTTGGCTATACCTCTGTGAATTTGAGTTTAGTTGACGCCGATTAGTCAATCTTATTGACTTTAGCCAAATATATGGTACAGGTCATCTCCGTAACCGGCTTGAAATATGGACGCTCAGCGGATTCGATGAGTTGCTTTTGACATTTTGAAGCATTTTGAATCAATTGTGCAAATATTTTAATAAGTATTTCACAGTGTGCTCATAACCTTTGGTGAACGACTTTTCCTACCACAAGAGGAAGGGACTGTATGATGAGATTAGTCTTTCTAAATTAGGCAGTGGCTACCGGCGTAGGTAGCGTATTTTGGAATGTCTACGATGGCTACGGGTACCCCGGCGAGTCCATTCGCTCTTTCTGCATACGTTAACGAGACAAAGATAGCAGGTCGCTAGGATGGCGCAGTTGAAATTAAGCGCATGTGCGGATAAATTCCACGACATTGAGAGTTTAGGTGAGTAGACCCTTAACCCTATCCCTACCCACCATTAACCCTAAACCAGCCCTAACCCTAACCCTAACCAAACGCCAAAAAGGGCTGAAAGAACGACGGCTTACCTACCTCTAACACTGCGTTAAATTATATTATTATCTAGGGACAAAGGTGATAGTAGAAAATTTATTTACTTTTACACGGTGGGAGAGAAGAGGTACAGGGTGCCTGAAAACATTAATAACAGTAACTGGTAAGGCTATTGGGTTAGCATATATTCCCGCAAATCTTATAAAAGATGGATCAACGTGTTATATTGACTTAGCTCTTAACATGTGATATCAACATGTCATTCATCCAAGGAAAAATCCTCTGATGACCATGAGCTTCGAAGGGTGCTTCGTACATTGAAAATAGCAACAGAAACCGGGAAACTATATAGGCTGTGTCAATTTAAGTGGTCATGTTCGCAAAGTTTTCAAGGAGCGAATAGCTGAAGCCTATAACGTAGAAATATTTAAATATGAAGATTCATTGCTGTACGAGTTCCAATACTGGCTTTAATAAATTTTCTCAACTGACACAAGTTTAATTTATCTAATGATATTATTCGTAATTGAGTTCGGACAAGGAAATCTATCTGGGTATGATTTTTAGTTTTAGATCTTACAAAAGCTTTTGATATATGTTGACATAAACATTCTACTAGCAAGCTTAAAATTATGCAGATGGAATTAGGACTGTAAAATGGTTCGGGTGCTTATCTCTCTGTAGAAGCTACAATAACTGATGTAGGGTATAACCTTCTCTAATAAGGGACCCTATTGCATGTTGAGTTACCACAAGGCTCGATTTGGCTCGAGCGTCCTGTTATTTCTGATTTATGTTAATGACATGGCAAAGGCAGTTCACGGTCAAGCTTTTATATATGACTGACGATTCGGCCTTAGTCAGTTTCAGGAAGAGGTACAGGCTATACATGGAAGCACATTAAGTTATGGAGAATTGCATTCCATTTAATAATTTTTGGCTCAATGATAATATTTTATCCTTGCCATCTTGGAAAAACAGACTTCCTATTTTTTTGGAATAACACAAACTCAGGGATTAATCCAAAACTGGATATCAGATGTAATGGGTGGCATTGCACATAAAAATACCGTTAAGTATCTAGCGAATAGATTGGAAGACTCATGAGTGGGAGTACGGGAATTAAGAGTTGTAAAAAGGTTAACAATAGATTTGAATTTGAATTGAATGAAATTTCTTTCCAGAAAAGCTATGTATTAAACACGCTGTAAAGTATTACTGGTTTCTTCCATTCAATATCGTTCATTTTGACTTATGCAAGCGTATATGGTACAGCCATCTCACAAAGCCGCACAAGGGCCTAACCTGCAAGGCGTGTCAAAATAAAGCATTAGTAATTAGATTGTTCTCAACTAGGTAGTTAGGTACTAGAATACACATAGGTGCTAGAGAGTTCAAGGCTGCTAAATTGCGTACCTGTAGAGTTCAGGTAATGCACTGAAGGTCAATCTCTACCATGTAGGGGAGAGCCATACCATGTAGGGGAGAGCCATACCATGTAGGGGAGAGCCATACCATGTAGGGGATGGCCATACCATGTAGGGGAGAGCCATACCATGTAGGGGAGAGCCATACCATGTAGGGGAGAGCCATACCATGTAGGGGAGAGCCATACCATGTAGGGGAGAGCTTCTTAAACTATTTCAGTGTCATTCTCCCTCGAGTCTTTATCACGAAAATCAAGTTTCAATCACCCCCAACAAAATAATATCATTCACCCTTGAATGAACCATTCACCAGTTAAATATGGCCAGCTGATCGCCTGCAGTCAAAAAGACAACATGTTTTTTCCACTAAAATCAGTTTTTGTTTACAAGAGTACCGATTCGCCACAGATTGGGGCACTTTCTCTCGCGGGTACAGGTCAATGACTTACTGCAGGTGTCGTCCGGACGCCGGTACTGACCGACGGGCAGTCCTAGCTGCTTGCAGATGTGGTGCGCCGCCTGATGGCTCGGGTTAAAGAACTGGTCGACCCAGTCGCCCGAGCAGCACCAGATCTGGTTGTTGTGCATGTCGAAGCAGACACCTGGCAACAACGAGAAGTGTTAGTGCATGCGCAAAACTGAAGCGTCGACAAATTTTACGTTTTCTCTTTTTTTTTCCCGGTCAAGAGTGCGACTAGTGTACGGCGCGACGATTCGGGCGATGTGATTTATACTACGCAAAAATGATATTTTTCTGCATTTCTGATCAAAAGTGGTTACTCTAGAGTACGGCAATATTACGACTGAAAGGGCATCTACACAAACTGAAGCAATAGTTTTCGTATTTTCTCAGTGGTGCGATAACCGAATAGCACAACTCCGGCTGGCCAATAGGCACCGTACCCGAATGAGCCCTTTTTGCATTTCTGGACGAGTGCAATGACCATACAGTGTGACATCCTGAGCTGTAGTGTAGAACACTCACCTAGACTAGATGTGGTGGTGCCTCGCGCGAGTGAGCAGGTGGGCGCATCGGCTAGCTCCGTACGACTAATGAACTGCCCCTCCGACACGCTGTACATCATGTTTATCGCCAACGCTGCAACCACGAGGGGAAAATTTATCGACGAGGCAAACTATCGACGTGTCCGACATTAAAGACATCGCGAAAAAATCGATCAAAATGATTTTTTACGATCATATCAAAAGCACGTAAACTATCAGCTATTAGGCAAACTATAGATGTGTTTGACATTAAACATCGAGAAAAAATTGATCGAAATGATTTTTTACGATCACATCCAAATCACGTAAACTATTAGCGATGCGCTCGTGATGATGTGTAATTTGCATCCATACGACGACATCAAGAACACACTTGTACAGAATGTACTGTCGTTTTTGTTTATATTTTTGCCTTCACGTTGTATAGCGCTGTTTCATATCACTCAGGAATTTTATTATTTTAACTGCTAAACACTATTGCATCTATCAGATTTTTCAGTACATATATACAGTCTTCGGTACATGTATTTATTTTTGAATTACATGCAATAAAGATTTAATAATAATAATAATAAACATGAACTACTACTGGTCACAAGCTCTCGACGATGTGTAAGGTGTGCTAGCTGTAGTAAACGGTGTAGTTTGAGTCATGGCTGCGACTGGAAATGTGAGAAGAGATAGTAGAAGGAAAACGAATGTTAAATCAGCAACACTATCGCAGGAGCAAGTAAATTATATTACAACGCGTTTAAGACAAGAGAAGCAGGATCACAGTGACGAGTTTTATTCGGCTATCTGGGACTCGGTTGAAAAAGTGCACGAATTGAATGGAGCTCAGCTAGAAAGAAATGTATAGACTTCATGAAATTATCAACGGCAAAAACTTAGTAGATGACTTGTGCGATAGATTTTGCCGTCTGTACGAAAAAAACACGATGGGGAGTTCTACGCGATATGCTATCTTTCTTACTGAATGGCTGGACAATGTTGCAACATACATCGTTGGTGACAAGTGCGTGAACATGGATTCCACTTGGGGAGAATGTGTACAACATTATAATGACAGTCAGCCAACTAACTGCCTATCCGGCGCGTGTAATAGTGCAGTGCTACATTCTGATCAACAACGACAACAGAAAATGGCACAGTAGGTGTCTACCCAAAGTCCCTTGAACTTTGTTCATTCATCCATATGATTCATCTCATTTATCAATGAACGACGGAAACATACGAGCTTTGTCGAAGCAACATTAGCAGTCACTAAACGTGCGAGAGGCGTGTTAGTGGGTGATATGGCGCTAGGATTACCTAGAAGTACTCGATTTTTATCGCTTTATATCTCGGCATAGGAACATCGTAGAGACAAGCGGTTGATCTTATATTGGCTAGCTATGACTCCTGCATAATATTCCGGTAGAGAAGTATCAAAATAAGGTAGGTAAACGTTATTAATTTTGCTGAAACGACACCATGGTTTTCCTATTTCAGTGTTGTACGCTCTGGGGTTAATGGGCTCTTGATAAAATGTGTATTTATATTCATAACTAAACGAGTACATTTTCGTTATTTCAGTGTGTGTGGCAGCATCGATGCTGCTGCTGCCATACCTAAACTTTGGACCACTTGTGAACTACACGTTTTATTTGCTGTACACTCTGATGCTGGTGCCAATGCTGGTGTCGTACATCAGTCCTTCATATGCAATCACGTTTATATCGGCGATCTTCCATATCATATGGAGCGTAATCAGCAGCTTCACGGGTATGCATTCTTACTTAACATAATACCTAACTCATTCTATGACAAACATAGTACTTCTAACAGTCAAAATCACCTGTTGCTTTTGATGATAATGCCCTAACCAGTTGATCGAATAGGTTTCCAAGAGATTCTAACCCTTTTTTGTTCAGGTGAAGTGCAGTAGACTGAAGAGGGCTACCATGAATGTTTGTTTTTAAGGTGTGCTTCGCTGGGTATTCGAGCAGCAACTCTCTCCACTTCAGGGTACCTTTCCAATCTACAGAATCCAGAACGTCACAGGTAAATGCCTATAAATGGTAAATTGCAGCATAACAACACATTAACGTGGCGTCTTTGGAACATTTTTAGCTCGGTATAGGAGGAAATACGGAATTGCGGCACAAATCTGAACGGCTCGACCTATGCTCTCAATATTCGGTGTATAGTGTGATGGGAAGGAAACCCATCACCAGTGTGAAATTGGAGGTCATATGCTTGGGCCAATTATTAATTAACAAACTAGCTCTAGTTCCTACTATAGCCCTTAATTGTTCGCAACAGGGTCAGCAAGTGTGGCATGGACCTACGATACAAGGGGGTCGACGCTGCCAGATACTGAGATACATTTGCAACTAAGTAAGTGGGGAGGGAGGGAGGGAGGAATTGATAGAGTAACTCAGGACAAATAACAACAGATGTTTATGCTTCCTTTCAGGCCTCGAATTAAGTGACGAGAGGGGCAAGGCAATTTTTTTGGGGCATGTGAGAAATTGCCTTGAATTTTCTCCAAAATGGATGGGCACCGAGGCAATTTTAAAAGGCATCAAGGCAACTCTCACAATTTGAGAAGGGCACCAAGGGGCACCTTTGTAAAATAAAGGAAAACTCATAACAAATTAATATATCAACCTCTGCTAATGGAAGTACAGTAACAGGGTTCAACGTTTACTTTTTATTTCACTAGACCATCGGGCTAGTAACTGAGGAAAACTACTAGCCCTGACCTAACTTTCACTAGCCCAGACCCAGACCATTGTTATGAAAAACTTTGTGTCATCGTATGAATTCTACTAAAATTTCTCTAAATTTATTGCACTTAGCAAGCTACACACCATACGGATCACAGCTGGCCATTCTTGCGCGAGCGTTGTTTCCCGCGCTTTGAATCGCGTGCGGGCCCAGTCGATGTGCAGCATTTAAATATTCGTGTTCTATACAGGATTTATCAATCGTCTACTGGCAGCGGTTGGCAGCAAGCCACGTTTACGGTTATTGTTTTTGCCGAAGGGTAGACTGGTATCTGGCCTCACGCTCTGCTAGACAATGTACACGCTCTGCGACAAACAGTGCGGCCGCGAACCAGTCTAGCCAGAGGCACCGACGGCAATTACAGAAAAGGGCGAGGCAGGTCACGGCCGTCGGTCGGGTTGGATTTTCAGGGGCAGTACAGCGATTGATAGGGGCACAGACGGCAATTGCCGTCGGTGCCGTCGGTTAATTCGAGCCCTGCTTCCTTTCATAGCCTGCCGGTTTCCTTCCATATAGCGTGCTGGCGTCCTTCCATAGCAATTAGCACATAAATGCAAAATATATTAAACATTTTCTCCTTTAACCTATATAGTAATATATTATTGGTGTTTGTCGTGTAACTGGGTCTATATAAGTTCTATATAATAGCATGTCTGTATGCTTCTTTCTGCAAATGACATATTCAGTATATTGTACCATAAATTTACAGCATTTGACCCTGTGATAACCGAAATATAGCTGCACCCATGTGATGAACTTGGAAACAAGTCTGTCAACAATTAATTAATTGATAAACAGAATTAATGTGTGTGGCACTACGTAGGCCCTACAATGTTGTTTTTGTCCCTAAAGATGCAAATAACAGTTGAGAGTAAATTCGATTATTTCAAAATATTATGTATGTGTAAGGTTCGCGAGACACGTACATCTGAGGCCAGCGAGACCGCTGCCACTGCCGAACAGCGAGCGAGTGGCGCTCTGGTTGGCGGTTCCCGGCACCGGGGTCAGTACGACGACCAGGCTCCCGTCGGTGAAGATCGGTGCCTTCATGAGTGTCTTCATGGCGATGCCACAGCTTGTACTGCCTGCAAACCACGAGCACATCGTGAGACATACGCGCGTGCATCCGCGATCGCTCGGATAGTGGTGGTAATAGTAGCCGATGATAATTGCTAGAGTAGTAGCTGATTAAGCAGCTCCGACTTTCGATTAACTTAAAAACTAACACAACTTTTATTCTAAAATACTCAAATTGAAATCTCAATATCACTTGTCATTCGGACTAGTGACCACAACAACACCTCACTCATTCTCGCGCATGATGCAGAAACTGCTACAAATAAAAACAATATAAACACTCACTATCCTCCCTAGAGGTGGCGCTGGCAGCAGAGACGGTGCTTCCGAGGCCTGTGAGGGAGGCTGCGACAGCTGCATAGGAGCGGTAAGGTCGGAAGCGTGCGAGCAGGCTCTCGTTCGTCGTCTTTCCTGAGATTTCGTCCTTCTTCTGTAGAGTCACTGTCGGTTTCACCTGCTGCAGGACTCCTGTTGAAGCCTGCGAGTTTAAAGCAGCATAGGAAATGGTGAGAAACTGAGTGCACCCAACTTACCCATGTGTGCAGGCACAACCTAACACCATCACACAGACGCACAAACACATGTACGCACGAGAACACACGCGCGTGAAACTACACACACGAATGCACGCAAGCATATCAAAATGCACATGTGAATGTGCGCGCTTAAATGCACCTACGCATGCACAAACAAACGACGCATACTTGACTGTGAAACGTATCCAAGAAAAAAGTGAGAATTTGGATAATGGGCGGTGCAAGAATGACCCACCTCCAGCTTAAATACATCTAAGTGAACAGCTGCCGGAGAGGCATTGCGATCGGACACTACAGCGGCAATCCATAACCAGTAGAAGTAGATTCCATCGCTGCAGAACTGGACCGTGTTTACGAAAGGCATAATGTCCATGCTCCAATCAACCTTCTTCACTATACCTATTGGCTAGAAACCAAAATTAAGTGGTATAATGAGACAACTATCAGCAACGATTCAGTAAGCTTATACCTTGGTTTTTTATTAGATATGCGGTAGCCGCTGCATTGCAATGCATCACAAATTGTGCTATCTCATAGCAATCCTGTTACGAGAAGAAAGTTTTTCTTCATACTGCATAGCTAACACACCATAGCTTTTAATGTTGATACTACATCCAACAAAACAAGAGGTTGATAGTACAAAACTTACTCCACTTTAGGTTGGAGGTCTCTAAGGGTCTCAACTGCCCATCCAAATTTAAAATATACAACTGAAATATCCGACAGAATCATTCACTGAATTATCCACGCAACCCTAAGTTGGGTCATTACAAGGAAAGGCTACGGCGTAAACGTATGCCAAAGGCTTCAATTACCTCCATCGTGATCGGACTAATGATCTGAGCAAAGTCGTCCGTCTCCATCTGGTTGTACTGGTCGAACCGACACGGTCGGTACAGCAACGTTCCACTGGCCCAGGCTATGTAGCCTGGACCGATTTCTGTGTTGCGCGAATATACTAAGCCCCTGAAATGGGCATCAACGACTCAAGCTGTAAATTAGGGCTGCTAAGCGGCAGATTACTCTGCTTACATCCAACGTATAGTGAAATATATAAATATTAAAATGTGGAATTATATCGATAATGATTAACAACAGCTATAAGAACCATACTGTAAGCTTGGAATACACTGACATCTACGAACACTGAAGGTATCATCCTTCACACTAGGTTTGTTTGCATATTCTTAAGAGTTCAGTCGGTGACACTGGTTATTTAGCTATGCACCTCAGTGTACCCTGCAGTCCCATGCCTATCTTGGCTAGGCCTTTACCAGCGCCATTCGTCACAAATAGGAAGCGATCATCACACGTAATGCTCCTCCGTATCTCACCACCTGGAACTGAATAAGACGTATGCAACCATGATCCCATGATCATATTTCTAGCGCTAACAATTTCTCACACCACAGCTCCTGGTAATGAATAATCAGCGAAGAGTAAGGTACCTGCAGACGTATCTCTGCCCAGGAGGTCCTCCACGCCCCAGGTGAGAATGTGCTTGCTTCCAAGTACAGCACATGCGACACCTGGACCACCCTCTAGTGCCAAAAGTTTCCTAAGAATGTCACCGACTGGAACCGCCTGCAGGGGGCATTCCATGTTCTGCAGTAGATGCACAGTGTGCAGAATCGTCTTCACAGTGCCCCTGACAGTATGCAGGAATTGCGTAGATCAGATACATGTACTCAATAACAGTACTGTAAGGTAATCAGATATCCTATCATCTCAAACAGGTACGAACGTATAGACACACGCACATGCACAAGGATACGCACACGCACGCACACACAGGCATGCACCCACACATGCACGCACGTACCCACGCACGCACGCACAGATACATATAACTTGCATTCTAGACAGTAATATAATTGAAAAGTGTATATTCAGCACTGCTGATTAAAGGAATAATAGGTCCATTAATTATGCAATGTTGATGAATGCTAGAGCAACTGGCCTCTTGTGTAGTTAATAAGTACATTACCTTATAGCCAAACGCGTATTAGTTTGTCCAATATCAGTGCTGATTACTAAGAAATGTCTAATTAAAATCCGCAGTCCAAAAATAAGTTGGCCACACTTTCAAAAAGCTGCCGCGAAGCGGGTGTGATACAGATTTATAGTGCACCGGACATTTTCGCACGCATGCTCGGCCGTACGCAATGCTATCATCAGTAATTTCGTAAACATGGACGCTCGTGATAAGGAACTTTTTGTCAGGGCTGTCCACGTGCGTCCGTGATTAGTACGTGTGTTTTACGCTATTTCCATGTTTAGTCCGTGGCCGTTGTTACACCGCTGACACCTCCATTTCATCTGTCGTCGAAAACATACAGGCCGCACAAATGTTTACGTCATCGCTTGACTCCTGGATGACATTTACGGCACGTAAATGATACGTTGATACATATCCACAACCGATTTCAAGTCTTGTTTGTAATGTAACCAGCAGTGATATTGGACAAACTGATACGCGTTTGGCTATAAGGTAATGTAATTATTAACTACACAAGGTGCCAGTTACTCTAGCATTCGTCAACATTGCATAAGCATTGGGCTTATTAATATTATGCCTTTAAATCTTACGTGGTCCTGATCCCATATTAGTAAGGCAGCCAAGAGGTAGATGCTAGTTTCCTAAAGCATCTGATGTTTTATTGATGTAGTGCCTATATACATATATTAGGGATGGCTTCCCAACATCAGGGAATCATCTCAGAGCAATCTAGCATCCTACCTTCCGCTTGCGAGAGCCACGACGGCGGAGACCAAGCACTCCCGCTCAGCATCGTTCCTAGCACGACACTGCTGCCCGTTCTCTCCCAGCCACGAACACAGCAAGTTCTCCAGTCCACTCAAGCAATCAGCTGAAGAAATAACACCCAACAACATCGTGCCATTGTTACACGCACGTTTTATATTCCTTTTCAGTGAAGTTGTACGAATTGAGTAGAAACAACATCTTTATGGATGACTTCTGCCCAGAGAAACAGTAGTACATAAAGAGCAATTGCTATGAGTGATGGTGAGGCACTGTGTTACTTCTGCCTATCAGTAAGCATATCAGAGAAATTATCATTCTCAATACAATGGTAACATTAATTCAAAGCTTTATGTACTATTATTTGAAATGGCTGCTTGCGCTGAGAGGGTCTATGTGCCCCCAAGTACTGCCGGAACGTACCCTGGGTATGGTCCGGTATACCGGAACGTACCCTGGTACTATCTAATATGCCAGACAGTACCTCGCCTACTCCACTAACGAGTCTAGCGAGTCGCCTACGCCTACTCCCTAACCCTAACCATATCTGATAGTTACCAGGGTGCGTTCTGGTATACCGAACCATACCCAGGGTACGTTCCGGCAGTACCCTGGAGGACATAGACCCTATGAGCGCTGCTTGCATGCTGAAGCCAAACCCTGAATAAAGCAACCACCTAGAAAATATTGATCTCTCATTACACATGCTTGCTATTAAATCACTGCTCACTCATAAACATGTGATAATAACTGCTTGTGGAGCTGTATTCAATGAACAACTAATTGAGGATTGTTTGTGGACATAAATATATAGCCATCAATTCGTAGCTTGTAGAGATATCTGAATATTTGGAGTGAGGCAGAATCTCCACAACTTTTATACAGTAAGATCAGGACCTGGTGAATCACTATCGCTACACAGGACAAAGTTTGCAAGTTGTAATTTATTAACCTGGCTCCTTCATCAAGCTTAGCGGAGCACACTCGCGCAAGCAGGCGAGCAATAGTTCTGCTGTCGTCCCACAGAGGGCGCTGTCAAGATTGCTCTGCGACTGCAGTAGTGGGAAGAGGAGCAGCAGACTGAGCCGCGATGAGAATTGGCTGCCATCGCCCTGAGGCAACAGGCCCTGTTTCTTCAGCAGTGCCACCGCTTCTTCGTTGTTACTGGTGGCGCCGCGCGAATTCTGATCGTCAACGACACATTGCTGTTGCGCTCGCCATAGCCCCTTTAGCGCGCTGACCCTGTACTCTAGCAGACGCGTGTACTCGTTATTCTGCTGCCCGCATAGAGCCTTGATTCTGTCGGCTAGATCGCTAGGGCTCTTGGTATCGAATGTTATTAAGGCAGCGTCCTGGAGTTTTCCAAGTGCTGCTGAAACGGCTGGTGGAATCTCCACCAGATCGGTAACTCGCATCAACCCATCGTGAAGAAAGAGCGTCTCCTCGGTGACGGACAGCCACTGTGATGTGTCGTTGCTCCCCACCGACATAGCGTTATCCTTTGAGCAACGTAAACACTTGAGTTTCAAAGAGAACTCAACCAGTCAACCAGACATGTTTTGCTTGGTGAAAATTCGTCTGTGTAGGGTCCCGACGTAGACGATAATTATAATTAAATAATTATACTGAGCATAAAACGCATTGAATGATTATGTCAAATAACTTTTCTTTGCAATAAAATAATTGTGTGTAAAATTGTTCAGTATAGCATCTATAGGTCTTATGAATTGTTTATATTTACATCTCTGTCAATTCTAAATTTAAATGTGCGTAAGCGGCAACTGTCATGGCGAGACATAGATAGGAGAAACCTTGTGGAGAAACTATTACTTGTTTATTTTATGTACTAGCTGAACGTAGCCGCTTTGCTTCTTAAAACCAATTATGCTTCTTACAACTTAATTTCCAAGCACTTTTATTTGCCATGAAAACTATCAAGCAGCAGTATATTATTATGGAGGAACGCCAGCCAATGTTCCTGATCCTAATTTATGTATTTATGCCCCCCTGGTTACGTGTAGTGTACCGTAGTATAATTAGTCTGCTGTTCTCCTGTCAACGTACCGTTCGCCGGCATTTTTCTCTCTTAAAGTCACGGTTTAGGATGGCCAGCGCGCATCTTAGTCGGCGAATAATAAACTAACCGTCTGCTTTTGTACGATATTATATATACGATTTAATACGATCATATATCGATAACCCTAACCCTAACCGCTAACCGCCTAACCCTAACCGCCTATACCCTAACCCTAAACCCTAACCCTAACCCGAACGCGCTAAGCCCTAACCTAACCCTAACCCCTAACCCTATTAAAAATTAGATAAAATTTAATTTTTAATTTGTTGTAGAAAATTAATTGTTGTTATTAAAAATGTTGGTAAATAAATCATGTAAATATTTGCGTTAACTTGGAAAAATAATACGTTAACGCAGAAAAGATAGAAAAATACAGAAAACAGGAAAATAATTAGAAAACGGATGGGATTCGGATCCTGCGACCATTCGCATACTTGGCGCAGCACTCTCAAATCGTTACACTGGCTTGCGAGCATATTGAAAATTGAAA
>NW_014577743.1:50852-60623 GCF_000485595.1 Priapulus caudatus | reverse complement strand
AGTGCTACAATTTGAAGCAACAACGACAACAGAAAATGGCACAGGTAGGTGTCTAACCCAAAGTCCCTTAAAACTCTTTGTTCATATATCCATATGATTCATCTCATTTATCATGAACGACGGAAAACATCACGAGCCTCTGTTGAAGCCACCATTAGCATCACTAACATGCCGGAGGGCGCTGGTTAGATGGTCTGTGGTGATGTAATGGCAGCTAGGCTTACCTAGAGGTACTCGATTTTTATCGCTTTATTATCTCGGCATAGGAAACATCGTAGAGACAGCGGTTGATCTCATATATTTGGCTAGCTATGACTCTCTGCATAACTATTCCGGTTTTTAGAGAAGTACTCAAAATAAGGTTACGGTTAAACGTTATTAATTTTGCTGAACGACACCAATGGTTTTCCTATTTCAGTGTTGTACCTCTGGGGTGTAATGGGCCTGATAAAACTGTGTATTTATATTCATAACTAAACCGAGTACATTTATCTTATTTCAGTGTGTGTGCAGATCGATTGCTGCCTGCTGCCAATAACCTAAACTGTGGACCACTTTGTGAACTACACGTTTTATTTGCTGATACACTCTTGGATGTGTGCAATGCGGGTGTCGTTCATCAGTCCTTCATATTGCAATCACGTTTTATATACGGCGAATCTTCCATATCATATGGAGCGTAATCAGCAGCTTCGCGGTATGCATGTCTTACTTAACATAATACCTAACTCATTCCTATGACAAACATCATACTTCTAACAGTCAAAATCACCTGTTGTTTTTAGATGATAATGCCCTAACCAGTTGACGTGCGTTTCCAAGAAGGATTCTAACCCTTTGTTTGAGTCAGTGTCGAAGTGCAGTAGTCTGAAGAGGGCTGCCTACCATGAATGCTTTGTTTTTAAGGTGTGCTCTCGCTGGCGTATTCGAGCAGCAAACTCTCTCCACTTCAGGGGTACCTTTCCAATCTACAGGAATCCAGAACGTCACAGGTTAAATGCCATATAAATGGTAAATTGCAAAGCATAACAACACATTAACGATCGGCGTCTTTGAACATTTTACGCTCAGGTATAGGAGAAAATACGAATTGCGGCACAAATCTGCTGACGGCCTCGACCTATGCCTCTCAATATCGGTGTATAGTGGTGATGGGAAGGCAAACCCATCACCAGTTGTGAAATTGGAGCAAAGGGCAGTGCGGGAAAAGGTCAGCAATCAGACATTTCTTGAGGACCGGTCTTAATGGATGCAAGAGTGTAAAACTTTTTGTTTCAGCGCTACCACACATTTTGGATCACGTTATTGAAAGCGAGCCATTAAATGTGCTTTCCACCAAGGCGTCGGAACTGCCGGCACTTTTTTCATGCGCCCATAAATTTTCCGCGTAACCCAAAATCTTTTCAAATGAATATACCGTCGGTTTTGCGGTGAGGCAGCTATGATCGATCGTATGAGGACTTAATCTAGCCCTATTAAGCGGAGACCAGGTCAGATGAGGTCACGTTCACTTGCTATAAATTTATCTATCCAGAACTTTGCACACATTCCTCTGGCCCCGTCTACTACCTGATTCTATCAGCAGCATGTCGTTGCGTGTAATTGAGGGAGGCATGCTTCCCGGGGTAGGCGCGTCGGGCCGTATTCTGGCTGGTATTTCGCGAAGTCGTGGGGCGTGGTGGTGGGAAAGGATACTGTCCAAGAGACTCAAGTCGGCCTTTATTAGCCAAGTGAAGAGGTGATGGAGGGTACCCAAGGAAAATGTATGATGACAAATTTTCTTCTGCCAAAATCATAATGATTTTAGATGAAAGCAACAACAAGTAAAATATGATGATAATACAGAAAAATGTGCAAGGATAATGCGGTATTCTGTTAGCGACGATGTATTTTATTTTTATTAAACTCGCAGGGGCACCACCCCTCGTAGCAACCCCGCGCGCCCCGCCCGCTCCGACTCCTGCAGCGGCTATCGCGCTGCACTACGCCATGGCGCACGCACCGCAATCACAACACGGGCCGTAGAAGTGCGCGCGGGATAGGGGATGCATCCCCCTGCACTTAAGAGGGGATGCCGGTGCTAAAATACCGCCCCCGAGATCAAAAAAAAAGAGAAAAAAAAGAAGAAGCGAAGAAAAGAGTAAGAGGATTCCCGATTACCAGAAGCAGGTTTATCAGCTGTGGTTTAGGTGCTTACACGTTCAATGAGGCTGCCACACAGTCGCGAGATTCGTAGATGGGCAGAATTGGATTGCACGCAACACATATAGTGTTCATAGAACTTAGAGTTGTTTACATCGATGAGATTTCAGAAATTTCCACCGATTACTGGCAGCGCTACTCTACTATCAAAGCGCGACTTGTGTATAATAGCTGTCGTGAGTGCTCATGCACGTTGTCGACTGTCTGCTATGTACGATAGTATGGATCATAGTACTTTTTTTTTTGTTTTTGATTCACTAAACAACACACCAGCACAAACACGCACACCCTCTCTCTCTCTCCACGCACCCACACACAGCACGCACGCACGACACGCACACAGCACACACACACACACACACACACACACACACACACAACACACACGCAACACGCACACACACCACTACACACACAGCAAGCCACAGACAATCACCACAGGCTCTGCCTCGTCTCTCTCTCTCTCTCTCGTCTCACACACACACGACACTGCGCGCGCGCACACACACTTCTCTGTTCTTCCGCGCTCTATCTCTTCTCTCTCTCTCTCTCTCGCTGCTTCTCATCTCTCTCGTCTCTCTCTCTCTCTCTCGCTCTCTCTCTCCTCTCTCTTTCGCTCGCCGCGGTCTCTTTCTCTCTCTCTCTTCTCTCTCTCTCTCCGCCTCCATCAGCTGCATATCCCTCCCTCCCCTCGACCTTCCTCTCTTCTCTCTCTCTCTCTCTCTCTCTCTCTCTCTCGTCCTCTCTCTCTCTCTCTCACACACACCACACACAACACGCACGCACACCTCTCTCTCTCCTTGCTCTCTCAACACATAACACACTCCCTACGCAAAGGTTACGTAAATATTCAGCTTGGATGAACGCACCTAAAACGGCCTCGCTTGCACACGAAATCGTAGCGCAAATTATAATAACTGCGATTTTTAAATCGCAACATTAAGAAACGTCGATTGCGTACGCCACACAAGATTTAAGCAAGAATAGTTTGCGTACGCACTGATGAATCATGAATCGTAGCCCCGGAGACTCCAACCGTCAGTGCAGAGCGCACACGGTATCAGAGTCTACAGGTTTCTCAGCGCGGTGTACAAGAGGGGGTCTCAGGGGGTCGCGACCCCCGAGGGGGATGCTCGCGCAGAAAAACCCACCTGAGGGTGGCTAATTTATCAAAAAAATTCGGGGGAGAGCGGCGCCACGAGACCGCCCGGTTCGGCGTGCGTCCTAGCCACCCCCCATTGTAGAAAATCCTGGTACGACCACTGAAAAGCCGCGCACTATTTTATGCTTCCGAGCTTCTTGCTTTCACTTGACGTGCGAAGAGTATATGTCGATAACTTTTACCCCTCAAGAGGAGGTTTAAACAGTGGATTTGTTGAACGTTAACAAAGGACTGAGACTGTGTTTTGATGGCGTACTTCAATTGTGTGAGTCGTGGCAAGACTTAAATTTCACAGGAAAATTCTGGCATCGCAAGGTTGCCGCACCAGTTTTCGCAGAGGATTCCATTTTAGACGCCCTGTGCTCAGATATCTGTCTAAGTGGACAAAAAAGGCGCGCTTCACGCGCGCACGTACCGGGGCGGCAATGTCGCGGTTAGTTTCGGATTATCTATTCCCTGCAGCATAGTGCGCAGTGATGCCACAGCGTATCGAGAACAGAGTGAGAAGAATCGTCCGGAGATAGGTCAAATATATATTGCGCTCAAAAAATGCAGAAAGAATTACTTTCGTAACTGCCAGTTAATCATCATTGAAATAAGTAATCGTGCAGAAAATGGAATAGTCAAAACCTACAATTAAAATTTGCCAGTTTTGTTACGTCTCTTGGCATGGCTCTCTCCGTCGACATTTACAGTAGTGTCAAGGAGTAGATAAAACACACAAGAGTGAGACAACCGATCTGCCGCATTTTTACCGATTTTTCTCATCAAAATTTGGCCACCTATAAAGAACAAGTGTATACGTCTCAGACTATATGACACTAAATCACTCACCTCATCGTACTGATATTCTTTACATATATTTGCTAGCGTATGCCTGAATCGCTAATCTTGCACGAGCTGAATCGCCGATTTACCGCTTGTTTTGACGCATGTTTAGCCATTATTTATAAGGCTATCGGTGCGCTAATATTAGCAACGGACGCGTTTCAAATCATTCCTTGCCACCGAAGGGGAGAGACAAATCTAAATTCAATTTTGATCCGTGAAGAACCTGCGAGACGCGCCAGTTTATTGATCGCAACACAAGAAATTGACCATATACTTACAAAGTAAATAATACAATAAATACAATAATCCTCTGTAGTAGTTTGCAGTTAAGTATCAGCATTACGTCACGCCAGGTAACAATTACATTAAACCCCTATCGGGGAAAAAAAAACACCGCATTATTTGGAAACCGTCCGTGACTAAATATTGGCGCACCGATAGCTTCAATATGTCTAAACAGCTCGCAACAAGGTCGCCAATGTTTGAGCGTAAATTTCATCGAATTCAGCTCGTGCAAGATTACGATTTACAGCAATACGCTAGTCAAATATAGTGAGACGAATATATCAGCTACATGAAGGTGAGCGCATTAGTTCATAATAAGCTGAGGAACGGTATACACTTGCTTCTTTATTGTGGCAAATTTTGATGAGAAAAATAGATTAAAAATGCCGCGAATCGGTTGTCTCACTCTTGTGTTATTATCTACTCTGGTAGTGTGCAATGTCGGGATATGGTGAGCATGCTGGCTGTGGACGCTGCAGAGCCCGATATGGTTGACTGTCAGTCGAAATGTGTTGATCCTCCCCGACATTGAAGAAATCTGTACGTTATACGTGCGTCTGCCTTACCTCTGCCTTACCTCGATGACGTAACTGATACCGTAGCGCGCCGCGTGGGTGTTATTTGTTTATAAACAATTTAGTCCGACTGACTCTCTCTCTCTCTCTCTCGCCCCACTCTTTCTCTTCCTCTCTCTCACTCTCTCTATCTGCATATCTGCGCCTAACAAAGGTGTCACTACGCATGACTGAAATGTTACGTTTATAACCGTAGCAACAGACCTCAAATGAGCCCAGTTGCTCTGCGGCACTTGTTATGTCTTAATCAAGAACCAATACTGTATCTATGACATTTATGACAGCTTTTCGGTTTTGGAATGCAGTTTTAATAGCGCCATCAAAAAAACAGTTGTATAACTGAATATATTTAACGAAAAAAAATGTATCAAGGCTGGAATTTTCGTGCAGTGACCCTTCACAGGTTGTCTCTGTAAGCATAATGTTTGCACATCTGCGCAGGTGAAGCGATGGTCTGTCTGATGTCGGAGAAATGGCTCTGCCAGGACACGCACCACCTGCACTGGGCGCAGTCGTTCTTTGTGTGTAAACTAGTGATGAAGCTCGGATACGCGCTGATACGGACCAGCAGTGCCCCCGGCGCCCTCTGGCGGTCGGGCTGCGGGGCGCGGCACGTCGCCGCGCGGCTGGGACCGCCGGCCAGCGTGCTCGCGGCGATCGTGTTCGTCCTCTACGCTCACATCTGCTTTATCAGCGCCACCTGCAGCTGTGCGTACAGCGTCGTCATCTTCTCCTACCTGTTCTTCGAGAGCGAGACGTTCCTGCAGCTGCTGACAGACGGCACACAGTGGCTGCGCCTCGACTACCTCGAAGGCCTCGAGAAGTACTACTGCGCGGCGGCCGTGCGAGTCGCGCTCATCGTCATCGCCGCCGTGCTGTTCGTCGCGATGCTGCTGCAGCGTAACGTCGGGCTCGCGTTCCTCTGTGTGACGACGAACGTCTACATCAGCTACCGCGACCTGCTGCACAACGTCTACCGCGGCCTGCAGGAGGAGATGTGCAAGCTGGCGCGCTTCCGTAAGGCGACGCAGCACGAGCTCGCGACGCTCGAGGACGTGTGCGCCGTGTGCCTGCTGCCGATGCGGTCGGCGCGCGTCACGCCCTGCAAGCACATCTTCCACGGCGGCTGCCTGCTGCCCTGCCTCAAGCAGAAGCGCACGTGTCCGCTGTGCAACCAGCAGATCTGCTGACCGTGGGCTAGTCCTTAACCTTGCACAATGAAAATGGCTCCATTGGAGGCAGCTATCACATGCTACACATGTTTCCTCTGTGATTTCATTCGTGCACATCCCACAGAACCAAATGGGATCTTCTTCTGTTTCAGCGACTACTACATTAACCGCATCCCATGCAGACGATGTGAAATATTTGCGTATGGTTTTAATGCAAACACTTGCATCTAAAACAGCAGTGGTAGTTGCCCTGCGGCTGACGTCTTCTGGCCCAATCAGCGTCTTGCTTGTAATCGTAGAATGTGCTTGTTCCTGGGATACAAACCAGGAGAGCATAACTGAAAGTGATAAAATATGAAGCAATCATTAAGATGAATAAAAAAAATAGCAAAATAGGAGGCAAAAGTAAAAAATGATAAAAAAAGAATTTGAAAATCTATTACAATGATAACTAGTGCAATTCAGAGGTGTGATAGCTGGGGTTTAAAAAAAACTGAAACCACAGCCCGGGGGTCTGGGGGCTGGATAAGCCACTGCATGACTACTCCTGAGGGCCTGGGGCTGCATATAGGCCCCAGAAGCTTTAGGGATAAGGATGCGTTTTTCGGCAATCTCAGCCATTTCCTTGCCTTTTCTTGGTATTAATTTTTGTCCCAGTCTAGAGTGAACATTATTTCTGTAATATTTGCCGTACTAAAAGTACACTACAAATGTATACAACTGTATGTATTGTATATTTTACATGACAGCTTTTAACAGAGAACTCTTCTAATCACCACCAAACGGTGTGTTTGCGCTTTATGTGTGCTAAAATTTAACACATAGAATCGACCCAGGGCCAGGGCTGTTAAAACACAGAATTCTGCCAAAAATGGAAAAAATCACAGCTATGACAATTACACAAACCTAACAGTATTCTGCTTTACTAAAGAAAGCTTGTCATAAAAGAAAAGACGTCATCAAAACAAGCCAAAACTCACCCTTTTCACGATCCAAGGGAAATCGAGAAAGAAACACTTGTGGACGATCCACTTTCCGCTTCCTGGGCAGACCAACAGCTGTTTTCCCACCCCACTTTGGTCGACCTCTCTTTTTTATGATGGGAGGCAGTCTAATATCTGCGATAACTTGAAAAAGGGTACTATACATTGATACAGGTATGCTAGTATTCTAACATTTAGCATCAGCAGAGCATATAAATCACCGAACAGTGATACATAGCTGTACAATAGAGGACGCGTCCGTTTTTAATTGTTTGCCAGTAGAGTATTAGAGTTGTATTTTTAAAGTTTTATCCACTTCAGTGTAGACAATCATGTAAGAGAAATTAAGCGGAAAACAAAATGCTTGGCCCATCTTTCTTACCTTGTTCACTGCTAGTAGCTGGGCCAGATAGGAGCGTAGCATCTGGCTGGAACACTGTGGTGTACTCGTGGTCACCCTCTGTAGCTCGTGTGGGGATAGCATTTCCCACGCTCCGTAGGCATGCTCTTTTGTTTTCCTCTTGTTTTCTTTTTGTTTGAATCTTGTTTTGCACGGCCGTAGGAAATAGTAGCCATGCTCTTTTGTTTTCTTTTTGTTTGCCTTGTAACCTAGCTGACACACATAACACAGTCTTACTAATTTACTACATATTGCAAATTGTTTCAATCAAATGTTTCCATCAGTGACCGGGTAAGTCCGCCATGTTTGTTTATTGCGACCGTTTCGATGGGCAAGATGCGCAGATGACTACCCGGTACTGCGCATGCTGCGCATGCGCTGTGTGTGCCTTTGCAAAACAAGAGGCGCCTGCGTGCGTGCGCACTTATGAGCATCCAGTTTCGGGCGAGCGTCCAAATACTACGGTACACCCCTATGACAGCCTCTGTCTGTATTAGTAATAGTACTATTACTATTAGCTCTAGTATTATAGCCCGCGTACAGTTGCCGCAGGGCTATAGATCATTCTATTGCGAATGCTCGGGACCAACTTACCAGCCAGTCAGCGGGAACTATATATTTCTGCACAGGGAGGGGTGGGCGGGTTGTGCAGTGCTCGAAATAAGCGTTGTCCAGTTGTCCGAGACAACCAGAATTTGCGCCGGACAACCTAACCAGTCTGAGACATTGTCCGGTGGACAACCAAGAAAAAAGTTGACGAAAAAACGCACTTTATTTATATTTTTCTGACCGCGAATTGAATTTCTTTCGGCTGTCGATCGGCCTGCATTGCGTCCATAGCTAGTCCTAACCCAACCCTAACCCTAACACTAACTCTAAACCGACTCGGCTATCTTATATACGCGTGTTATAGTACACAATTAATCTATGGTGTATAACCTTTTGCTTTCAATATTTTGCATCTGAACTGACAATCAATAACCAGACGACAGAAGAATCAGTTTTTTCGGGAAAATGATCACGACCCCCTTAGATTTGGGCGTCGTTTTCCAGGTCGTGCTGTTCTTGTGAGCGCAAGAGGGGGCTCCAGGCGAGCAATCTGCATTGAAAACCACGCGGCGTCACAGCTGTGGCCAAGCCCAGGCTGGCCATGGTGAGGATTCCCAAATATACATGGCTGTATAGTGGAACTGAGAGTCTATCTAATATTTCTAGAGTAAATATTATCACGTATAACAGCTGTACAACCAGCAGATCTGCTGACCGGCGTACATGAGCCTGTAGGACTGCCGTATGTGGCCTCCAAATGTGCTAAACTGGCAGAAAATGTAGGACCACCCAGTGATAATCAGAGGTGGCAGTTACGTGTGTGTGCCTGAAGGCATGGCATGGCTAACGCCGGCGATGCCGCGAAGCCGATACGGGGGGGGGTGTCCTGAGGGTATTCCACCCAAACATTTTGTTTAAATTTAGAGGCCTTTTGGAAACGGCAAGATTTCCTGGCATTTTCAGGCTATGTTGAGAAGAACCAATTCTAATGCATTTAAAGGTCAATTTGTAAATTTCAAAGAGGAATGTAGCTAAAGCTGATGTTTTTTACTAAGTAATATAAAATATAATATTACGAGTATGATAACTAATAAAACATTGTTTACCGAGAAACGCGGAGAGAAGGAGGAGCAGCAGATACTCGACCCGACTAGGTCGTACAGCCTTGCAACCGAGCAGGATCTGCTGACCGGGGCGGTGACCAGCCTTGTGCAAACTCAGAACCAGAAGTCTGCTGAACCCGGCGCGGTAACAGCGGTGGTCATTCAAGCAAATCTGCTCCGACGGGCGGCGCTACACGCTGTGCAACCAGCAGATCTGCTGACCGGCGTACAGCTGTGCAACCAGCAGATCTGCTGACCGGCGTACAGCTGTGCAACAGCAGATCTGAGCTGACCACAGGCGTACAGCTGTGCACCAGCAGATCTGCTGACCGGCGTACAGCTGTGCAACGCGCCGAGTGCACAGGATCTCTGACCGGCCGTACAGGCGTGCATTCAGCACGATCTGCTGACGGTGGTAAGGACACTGTAACAACGCAGCAAATTCTTTGCTGACCGGTGTACCAGCGCGTTGCAACCGAGCAAGACTCTGCTGACCCGCGGCGCCCGCC
>NW_014577743.1:43690-49839 GCF_000485595.1 Priapulus caudatus | reverse complement strand
CCCAACCAACTTTGTTGTGACAGGCTAGCTGCCCACAATAACAGTTCCCATTTCAACTCTCAAATCAGAGTGTTTTCTAGCTAAATTATGACTCTCCAATAAAATTTCTTTACTCGGAGTTAAATCGTGAATAATATTAAATATTGGGAGCAGCTGCCATTTTCCGACACTTAATGTCTCACACAGTGATTCTATTCAGGTTTCTGATTTCACGTATGTGATGAAGGCAGGAAACCGGAAACCTCCGAGTTGTTGAAGCCTAGGCAACAATCAGGCAAGTGTGTCAAACATTTGCGGGGCGGCGGGAGGACCCCATACCCCGCAACGGGTTGGGTTTCCCACTCCCGGCTTCCTAGTAGCAATCCAGTTAGGACCCCGTCCCAAATCTCGAACAAATACGAGGCGGGTGAACAAACATAGAGGAACAAGGGGGAACAAAAATTAGCCGAACTTTGGATAGAAGCGTAGTCACTATAGGATGCCAGCTGATCGCTGACCTTTCGCATGGCCGGCCCCAAAACCAAAGATTTGCCCAGAGCTGAGAGTTAGAGGAGCCATTAGGTGTGTAGAGGCAGGGGAGGGCTGTGCAACCAGCAGATCTGCTGACCAGAATATTGATTTTGTTTTTTGTCTCGCAGTACGATGATCGATCGTAATCGCTAGTACTAGCAATGCTTGATGGAAGGTCGTTAGGCTGTGCGGGGGATCGGGTTGTATGCGTAGCTCTGAGTGCAGTGCTGTGGAAGTGCCAATAGTGCTTGCGTTCACGTATCGAAACACTACCGCCATTTATGGGGAAAAGGGATTATTAACATGCAGTTTTTAAAGGATACCAATAGAGTAGATTGCATTACATTTTATTCTGTACAATATATCTCAGTAATGCTGTACACCACTGTCTTAAACAGTACAATATTTTTGTTATCTAGTGTACAATTATATAGTACGACGTTTTGATTTTGGCTTATTGGTATCCTTTAAATGACTTGAGTGCGTGTTAATATTCAAGTTGTTTTCACTAATGGTGCCAAATGCCATTATCTGTAGTTGCCCAGTTTCCAGTGATGTGGTTGCACTATAATCATAATCTAGCCCTAAAGAAAGTATGTGATCAAAGCAGTAGTCGGTCAATAACGACCACTACTGTTCACGAAATTCATATCCGTATTTGTTACCTCAACGTATACGTTGTGATGTGAACACGTTGGTAATTCTTATTACCTCCGCGCAACGGAGGTCATGTAATCGGTCTCGTGTGTGTTCGTGTGTGTGTGTAGCGTTGGCGCGATCGATTTAGCACCAGCTCGCCTTAGGGCGTCCAGTCAGCAGCAGCCAGCAGCGAGCCAGCTGTTATACACATGTATACATGTTACACGCGTTGGCGCGATCGATTCAGCACCAGCTTGCCTTAGGGCGTCCAGTCAGCAGCAGCCAGCAGCGAGCCAGCTGTTATACACATGTATACATGTTACACTGTAAAACAAATAGGGGAAATGAGACTGAAATAAGTTGATTGAGAACTGAAGGAAAAAATAAATTATGGAATTAATGAAATAAATACATGGAAAGCGATTAATTTTTTAAATTAATTTACAATCTATCAGCGGTTTCAGCATTGCTCTGGTCACCTAAGCAGTAGAATACATGAGGCATGGTCTTTCTGAATCTAATTTATGAAATGCTGGTTGAAAAAACCATATACATACAAGTGGAAAATTCAATAAACTGTTATATATCTATATGCAAGCTAAAATTTTGTTCCTGTAGAAGTGAATCAAAATATGAGTATATTGAATAGCTATAAATATTGAGATGATTTACGTCTTATTATTATTCTCACCGGAGGCGCTTTCCACCGCTAACTCGTGATCAACTGGCAGTATGTCTTCTCCCCTTTCCCACTCAGACTTGAGAAGCTTCAAGACGTTGAGACGTTCACGAAACTGCCTTGTGCCGACCTCTGCAGCCAAGTTCGCAAGCTCCAAGGCAACCACCTTCGCTTGGTGAAATTTCTGAAATCCATTCAGTGTTGTCTGTCTGCTAGGTACCAACTGCTGAACATGGAGAGGGTTGGCTTCAGCAGATGCCAGCTCATCCTGCACGTTATGTGTAGTTAGCCTCCAACGTGCATCGCAAAGTCTGGGTTCAAACGAGGACAAACCCAGCTGGTGTCTTCGAGATAGGATGTGCCGGCACGGCAAGCGAAGAGTGCACCGGAACGCACACGTGCAGGAAGACTCTGTGACTCGCAAAGGTCCTTCTGACGAAGGTGCCAACAATTCATCTTCTGGTAGTTGCACACTCTCTCGCTTTGCAATCTGTCCCACAACTTTGCGATATGCAAAGGGAGTGAGCACCTTTTTATATAACCGGTCATCATTAGTGATGTCACTCGGCTCATGGGTTGCCATTGTTATGCGTTCGGTGAGTGCCTTGTGCTCTCGCTCTGATCTTAGCACACGGAGTACTGAGAATAAGTCTGCAAAAAATGCAGACAGGGTTGCATACCTATCACACACACTTTTGATGTGGCCATTCAGACTCTCTAACCGGTTGTTTGTTCCATCACCGATGTTGAAGTGCTGTGCTTTAAAGCAATGTACCCACTCATGTTTGAGTGGCAGCCAGTTCTTCCGAAAGTATTCAATGGCAAGAGGAACATTCATATCCTCTAGAAAGGCGCACTGTTCCTCAAAGCGTGCCTCAGAGCGTGCATGCGCCATGTCGCTAAAGCATCCTAGAAGTGCATCGCGCACACCAGGGCGGACTCCCATCTTCTCCACAGTAATTTCCCGAGAGAAGCTGCGTAGTGTGTGGAACAGACACAGCTGCAATGTCGCATTGGGGAACGCATCTGACAAGACATTTCGTTCGGTAACATCTTTGTCCGTCATGATGACCTCAGTGCGTGGCCATGCTTCATTGTGTGACTTGAAAATCTGAAAAGAAGAATCAGTTTCTATTAATCTTTCCATTTTTAACATATTCCGATGATAAGTGTTTTTAATTAATCAATTTTAAAAGGCAGTGTTGCGTGTTACTTTACATAAAAAACATTGAAAACGCACTGAACACTATGTTGAATTTTTGTATAAATTGCTGTTATGGCAGATATACAGTACACAAATTTAATCTATCTGAAATGCTGAAAACTGAAAAGCTTCGAAAACCGGAAGTTTTTTTGATGGAGGTTGGCTGCACACCAAAGCCAGTGTTTGGCACCAAAACTCATGTCAACAACAGCTGCGAATTCCCCTATTGGTAATAGTGAGAAGCAACTAGATAGACTCATTCATATTGTACTGTACCGGTAAAGCACTTGGCTGTTTGAAAACTTGGGTTTTAGTATTGGCTAGTTGCAATATATATATACGGTATGTGTATCTGTACCATACTACTATTCCGGGCGTTCATGTGTAGTAATCGCAGTATAAATGCCCCGTATATGTGCCATCTGTCAGATGTGCTATGCCATTTAGGGGTCCGTTTTATTTTCTCATGATATTTAGGGGTACGATTTACATTATCATATGCCAATAAGGGGTGAAATTAATTGCTACTGCTGAATATGTCATTTAGGGTCCAATTTCGAGATGCTTTGATGAGCATGGGTACCACTTTAGTATGCGAGTGACCCCACCGCCAGCTGTAGAAGTTACTGATTAATAACAGACTGTAGTTCAAATTACTTACCTGAACCATTTTTGAAAGGGCAGCACCTGTTTCATTTGATGTCAAGTGCAATGCAGCCACTTGAGTGTGACCATCACCATCAATTACTGCCATCACGTAAAGGGGCATACGAATATTGTTGAGCTTGTATGTGGCATCGCACATCAACATCTCAGGATATGATTGGTAGGCTTGTCGCATCTGCCGGTCTTGGTAGAAAAGTCCTGTGAGGATATTATCCTCATCCTTCACAACTTCCACGACAGATCCTGAAACCAATAATTAAACATATCAGTAGACAGCACATGTAGGAAAAATATCTATGAAAATATTAACCAGACTAGCATAGATTAATTAGCATTATTAGATTAATAATTAACATGGACCAAACTTGTTTAGATATATTTGAAACCAAATTATATCAAGGACTGATATAGGAGTTGGATTCTACTGAGTTTATAGCTTAATATATTTTAATGAAAAACATTGGATTCAGTTTGTTTTGGTAGACAATAAATTTGATACTTCACTATTCAGAGTTTTGAAAGCACCATGAAAAACACAGAGTGGAAACTCGTATTAAACAAAACTTACCACGGATGTCAGTCAAGTGGCGGACAATGCTGGCCAATTCATTGCCACCTGCACCACACTGTGATCTGGCTTTCATGTTGCTTAGGTCTCTCAATGTTATGACTTTTCCTGTGTTTTCCTCTAACTCAATGCGCAGTAGCGTTTTGTTTGCTTTCACCCTCATGAGATTACTGGCTAGCTTGCATTCGTCTGTGTTCAGCCTTCTTTGGCGTAGAAGGTGGCTATACACATTCTGAAAATGCAATTTTCATGTTTGCATGTTTGCTGCGCATACAATGGTAAAGTGTGCTCACTAGGACAGTTAAAGCTGGAAATACTTGTGTGTTAACATTTTGACAAGACGTGAAATAATCTAATACATATTTGTTAAGGTTTGTCTGTTCAATGGAAATCAATATGGGCACATGAGAAATGTTTAAGAATGCTCAGCAGATGTAACTTTTGATGCTGAATGTCACAGACACATTGGATTTGACCTCTGCGGTCATCTAAGCAAAAGAAAATAGGAAAAACAGATAAATAAACTACATGGCCCCTGCAGCAACAGGATTCAAGTCAAAACAATCCGAACAGGATTCAGCTTGCTCTGAATTGCTTTACTGTTACCAAAGATTCAGTAGATAAATAAATATATATAACTGTAGATAGATAGACAGATAACAAAATAGATAGATAAATAACTAAATAGATAGATATCTAAATACATAGCAGCCATTCCACGTAAGTGTATATATACACCAAAGTTGAAAACTGAAGTGAGAGCTATAGTGCCATGAATTATTTTCTCTGAATGATGAAATAATGAAATGGTTTAAATCCAAAATTTCATGTAAATAGGCCCTTTTATTAAATAATCACAGCTTCTTCAATAGTGTCACGAGAGTCACATACTTAGGAGGATGTTGCTCACTTCAGATGAGGGTTCTAGCACTGCAAATGATGCATGGAGTGATCAAGGGCATTGGGTATCTAATTCACCAGGTATAACTCAGACAAACATAATTATAGTATTCTACGAAAAGTCTAAAGTGTGAAATATACTTCAAAACATGTGTTAGTACAGCCTGCCGCACACAATGGTTTGTGATATCTGCAAACATATAATTAGTGTGGCTGCAATAAATTCAATGCTAAAATATGCATAACTGGTACCTTAATTTGCTAAAATAGTTTTTAAAAAAAAGCAAAAGCAAACGAATATAGGACCATTAAAAGTAGGATTTTTGTAAAAATGTCACGATATCACGGTGGAATGGCTGATAGATAGATAGACGGATAGATGTATACTGGATAGATAGATGAATAAATAGTTAGACGGGTGATTAAATAGTTAGATAGATAGAAAGATAACTAAATACATATATGGATATTGGATAGATAGATAGATAGATAGATAACTAAATACAAAGAGGCAATGCTGGGTTTCCTCCTAGTTAATTCAAGAAAATGGTCACCTGGTCAAAAGTCAAACGTTTTTTGCTTCCACGATTCTTCAAGTTCATGACAACTTCTGACTTTTCATTGTTGATGCTACTAGCTATGGAAGGCGAGCTCTGTTTCCTTTCTTGTAACGACAGTGGCCTAGAAAGAAATAACAATGTATAAAACTACACGGGAAAATATTGACGATGGCCTTACTGAGCTTATCAAACATAATTCTACAAGTTGTATGTGCATGCATGTACCTGTGTTATCACATTTATCCACTCTTGCATGTACACGTGACATGCACACAAACATGCCTACGTTCATGACAATCTCAGACTTTTCATTGTTGATGTTGGTGGTTGGTGGTTGGTTCATCTGTCCATATGTTGGTGATGTATTCACAAATATCGCCCCTTGGTGGTGGTAGGTTTATAATGTAGCAAAGCAATGTAGAC
>NW_014577743.1:23302-43680 GCF_000485595.1 Priapulus caudatus | reverse complement strand
CTTCTGACAACCCAACCTTAATACCAGCAGGGCAGTGTTGTCTGAAGGTTCTGAAGATAAGAAACATGCGTAGTTGTATAGTTGTAATACATGTTTATAGACACAAGTAGTAATTATTAAAATATGGTACCTACCAAACATCATGTAGGAATTAAGAAGCACCCAACACAAGGAAAATAGCATATATATATATATACGTTTTAGATCATACATACATGTATCTATTCATTTACACATGATATTTGATTTATATATATATTGTGTTCAGTGCATCAAATAACTTGAAGACAGGAACTCGTTGTTACCTCGCATTGACTCTGCTGCCGGTGCTCTTTCTAATGTGTTTTTTACCACCAAACACACAACAGTAGTTGACAAGGTAGTATTTCAACTCTGGTCTGGCCCTTCCTGCTCTTCCTGGATAGCGTGCTATCGATGCGGACAGGGTTTTGGCCTCTCGCCTATTATATAGTTGCACGCACGAGTCATTCTCTACCTGAATGATCTTGTCACTCAGCTGCGAAAAAGAATCAAACACATAACCAACTTTTAAATCGCTGAATCGCACCCGATTTACATCTCTATCTGCATTATCATCTAGTGCATGAACAGTAGCCATCCTTGCGCACCTGAAGACAGAGGCTATATGAAGAAGCAGTGCATGTAGATGTTGTCAGTTGAACAGAAATACATCAGAAACCAGTTATAGACTGGAATATCAGGACAAGTTTCTGTAAAATGTGCTAGCTGCAAAGCTAACAACACGCAATCCAGGCTGGCAGGTATTAACTGTTAAAAAAACAAAACTGAAGGAGTGAAGTAGTAGCTCGTTTTGTATACAAATACCCAATATACAATACAAAGCACAATCAGGTAATCAGACCATCTCAAGCAGCCGCACGTCATCGGAAAGACTAGTTGCTCATTAGCCATTCAGTTGACACTTACTACTACTACTACTAGTACTAGTTCAAAGTCTTGTAAGTTGTAGTTGCCTACTTAGCTACTACTATACTATAGTCTATAGTATCAAGATTACGATAGTACTTTATTAGTAGGCCTATATACCAACTAATTAGGAAAATTACTTACTTACCTATAGTCTTAGGTTAGAAATTCAACCTGGATAATGGATGATAATACCATGCAGTTGGCTATAGGCTATAGGCCATAGATGCTATCTATTATTGTAAAACTAACAGAACCGTAAAAACGAGTGTCTTCTACGCTGCAAACTACATGGCGATAATTGACCATGCGCAACAACAAGCGCACGCGCAGCAATATGAACAGCGCATGCGCAACAACTGCTCGGACGAATAGCGCCACCGAACAAGTGTCCGATGCTCGGACGAATATCCACGTCGATAGGCGAAACCTTGTGGAGAAACTATTACTTGTTTATTTTATGTACTAGCTGAACGTAGCCGCTTTTAAACCAATTATGCTTCTTACAAATTAATTTCCAAGCACTTTTATTTGCATGAAAGATATCAAGAGCAGTATATTATTATGGAGGAACGCCACCAGATGTTTGGTACCTAATTTATTATTTATGCCCCTGTGTTACGTGTAGTGTACCGTAGTATAATTATTTAGCAGCAGCCAGCAGCGAGCCAGCTGTTATACACATGTATACATGTTACACGCTCGCGGAGGTATGCACTCTCCGTGAGTGCCCTCTGTCTAGTTGTTATTATGCCGACGTTTGAAGAGTACTTATTGAAACCTCTTCCTGATTGTTATAATGCATGCATGTAGTTTAGTAGTTTTTTTTAACCAGTTTAGGAATTTTGAACGATGTTTTAATGTGTAGATTTAATGGAACATGGGATAACACAAGAGTTACTCGGTATCAGTGCAAGTATAGAGTAGAAAGAATTTGTGTGCAAATGATGCATGTCAGTTGCAACATGTATCTTCCTAAGGTGACAGGAGAGTAAAATGTGCATAAAAAGGTTGCTATTACTATTAGATATTGTGATACCCTGCAAAATGTGTATAAAAAAAAATGTTGTGATAATTATTTTGTAAATAAGATTCCTTAATCCTTATTAATGTATACTGACTTGAGTGATACACACAATAGTAACAATTTACTTTATATATTGTAAGCATTACTCATTGTAGTACCAGAATGGCAAGGTGTGTACTGTGTCTTTTTAATACAACCTGGCTGTTATTCTTAAGCAATAACAGATTTATCCCAGAGTAGATGCTATTTATAATCGTCAGTTCAAGGGGCTAGGTTCAAATCCTAGCTCTACCACTGTGTGAACTTTACGGGAAGGCGTTAGCTCGTTGTGAAACATAGTAGTCACGTTTTGTACTACGCTAACTATAAATATATATACGTGTAACTGATACCGTGATTGATGAAAGGAACACCTTGTGAATTATGAAAGAAGCAAGTGTCGGAAGATACCAGTCAGTATTATTAGTGGGCATCACTAAATGCTTTGCTAGACACTCCATGATCTAAACAGGGATTTTTGAGCTGCCATCTAGCTAGCATACTGCTGCCAGTTATGTGATTATGGCAGCATTTTGGATGCAATAGAAATAATTATTCCTACGGTGTTGTTACCAACACATGGGTGCTGGAACCAACCAGAGTGACTATCTTCTGAAAGTTAGTAGAGTCGGCAAAGTATTGTAAAGTGATATGTTTAAGTATCACGTTGCCAGCTTGATCGCTGAGCTTGTTTTAAACGAATACAGTAGACAATGTTTTGTCTCCGTTATGTAGTTTAATAATAAAAAATGTGGATTGTTTGACAGAATTTACCATCTTAAATTTACATTCCCTTCAATTACTACAGATGACTATATTGTGCTCAGTTACCATCGATTCATTGTCCACATCTACATACAATGCAACACTGTAGGTTGGGTGCAGCACAGCAAGAGCTGACGAATGCAGACCACATATGGCTGCAGATAATCTCTGTCGCTATGACGACGGTGCTTCTGCATATGATTCTGTGTTCATATCGTTCAACCCTAGATCTTCGTTCTGCTGAAAGCTTCTTTCGTAGGTCACAGACTCCATCTCTGGGTCGGGATCAGGTGCATAAACATTCTGAAAGGCACAAATGACACTAGCTAGAAATTAAAATATGAGCAGGTATTTGGAAGCTAATCCCAACGCAAGCATATGCGTATTATATGCTTATATAATATTTCCATGTGTAAAAGAAGAGCACTATGCTGCGTATGGAGGAATGGTGAAAAAGAAAACGCTTTATACTTCCTATTTTGCACAAATAATAGCATACAAGAGACGTACGTACTGTGAGCTTAACTGATTAAAGTTGTTATGTTAATGTAGTCTCTGAACTACAAGATTAATATATCCAGTTGAGCTCTTCATAGTGTACTATTTCAATTGACAATTTTAGATGTTAGTTACTTTTTTTGTTTTGGAAAATGAACAAATTATGTTCATTGCAATTACTGGAATAGATTCCAACTAATAATAAACGCATAAAAAATAACGCATAATGGTGCTTAACGGAAGCGGCTTCAGTCGGTCGCTACGGCTCTGCACGCACCTGCAAGTAGCTGTTGCCAACGGGGTCGTCCAGAACAATGTGGACATTCAACCTCTCTCCGCGGATGACAGTGTCAAGGTCGCGGACGAACCGCGCCATCTTGCTTGTGTAGTCCGGCGTCGCGCTGTCCCCCATCGTGAATGGGTTGTTTGACTCCAACTAAACATGACGTCAAAGGTGGTATTTTCTGACGCGATGACCGAATCTAGCTCCTAATTTTCATTCCCACCACTTTCCATTGTGTTAAAGATTTACACCAAAATAGGCATAAGAATCTCCATAAACCATGTGTTTTGTATAGAGGGTTCCGCGATTTTTCAAATTACCCACAATGCAACGCCGCCGGCCATGACGGATACAGAAACCAGTTCAGGCATGGTACAAGTACATTGAGCAACGCACCGCCGCTCATTTTATATTCGCCTATTAAGCAAATGCATCACAACGCCGCTCTCCTGCAGTGTTGTCAACTGCAGCAATCGGTATCAGAGAGAGCCACACAGCTTTTTTAGGCTGCCTAGCGTAATCACAACACAAAGTAAAGTGACGAGAGACCAGGCGGACCACAGACGCTTGGAGCATTTTCAATAAAAAAGCAATGCTGAATAAACACGAAATGTATTTACTACCAATGTCTTAATGTTTCTCTACTCTCTTTCGTCTAGTATTGCCGATAATTACCTGTAAATGCCGGTCAATGCTCCTCTGCAACACACAGGTACACCGCACACACGGCGCACGGCTACACATTTACGCTTATATACATATATCACCGGCATCCAGTAGGCAGCTGTTTGAGTGGGGTGGTGATTTCTCTTGCACGTGTAGCATACTCTACATAAAATAGCACTGAGGCAACATGTGAACAGAATTCACCAAGCCCGGCTTTACAATTACAGTGTGCTGACATGATGCCTGTCCCATTTATCTCATCGTGACCCATGCACAGATAGAGAGATGGTATAATCAGAGACTGTTAGTGCATAACACGTGCTCGGATAACGTAGATGGGACTCTCACAGTTCACATGATAGGTGTAGACTTATGCTGCGTTTACACTGTGTTCCCGGCGGCCACGGCAGCCCCGTTTGCCCGAAACGTAGTGCGCCGTGGGATTTTGGCAATTTTTTCTCTGTATTCAAGTTTTGTTATAAGTTGAGTTAGGTCTTGCCAAGTTTTCTCACGGTCTATCACGGTATCCGTGACGGGCCGTGGGGGTGGGGGGGGATTAAAGGGCTGAGTCCCGGAGGCTCCAAGGCGCACTACGGTTCGGCCCGCGGTCTACCACGCATGCCAGTACGTTCCCTCCCGGCCCGTCACGTTCTGGTGGGGTCCCTCACGTTTCTCACGTTCTGATCAAGGTCTGACACGTTTTTCACGTTCTGTCAAGGCTTTCTACGGATGAAACGTGGACGCCGGGCAGCTTTGGAGCACGTTTGTGCCCACGGTATAAAAAGAAGGCCTCCCAAGCAATAGCAATCATTGTATCCTGAGATTTCAGTTCAGGGACCGGGTCAGCAGCAGCAGCAGCACGCTCCTCTTCATCTGGCGGCGGTGATCGGCGAGGATCTTCAGGCTGCTCCTGCTCCTCTACTGGTGGTGGTGGTGCAGGAGTCAGGACGGGGGGCCTTCGTACGTCTTGGCTTCTTCGGTGGCATAGCCTGGCCTTCTTTCTTCAAAGCTTGGTCTTCTCTCTTCGTATTGTAGATGCAGTAATGTGTCGTCGATTGAATTCGAATGAAGCTCCCCTGCCTGGCCCTGCTTTTATATACTCCCTCCCAGACTGCGCGCGCCATGTCAGACCGTAGTAGAACGCAACGCGCCGCAGCGCGCCGAGCCCGTAGCCGGTGGGTAGCCCGCCCCACTACGGACCGCCTCCAAGTTTTGTTACGGCCTATCACGTACTGTCACGTTTTGTTGCGTTCACTCCGTTTTACTACGGCCTACTAGGTTTCTCATCCGCACCGTGACTGCCGTGGCAAATTTTCTGACAGTTTAAAAATCTGGCCCGGCATCCACGGCAATCACGCCCTGTCACGTTTGCCCATTCCGTCCCCCCGCGTTGTCTCACGTCCATCCCGTTTTGTTCACGGTGGCCTGAAACGTGATTGCCGTGGCCGCCGGGAACATAATGTAAACCTAGCATTATACACCCAACCGCAGAATAGTCTATCGTGGGCATCCAGACTTTTGTGGTTCTGAAAGTCCTTGAGAGTATAAAATGATCTCGGCTAGAATGTTAGGTAGTCAATTCACGAGATCCAAATAAGTACGTGATGGGCACAAAGTTGTGGTCCTCGCTCCATTCTCGTACGGGTGTCGATTCCCAATGCACGCAATTTTCTCGAGATAGCATGCTTTGGCTACGTTGTCTATAGTGAATCAAAGTACTTATCCATACTACGTACACTACAGACAGTCAGCAAACGTGCATACACTAGCTATTATAAAAAGCTGCGTTTGATAGCTGGAGTAGATGCAGTAAAATCGGTGAAATTTCTGAACTCTCACGATGTAAACAAACTCAAGTCTATGAACATAATATGTGTTGCGTGCAATCTTCCGATCTGCTCAATCTACGAATCTGCCGACTGTGTGGCAGCCTCATTGAACTGCAGCACTTAAAACCCACGCGGATAAACCTGTCTGGTAAATCGGGATCCTCTTACTTCTAATATCTATTGCAATAATAACACTATAGCCAATGTAAAATCGGTTGATTGTGCATAGGGGCACATTACACGCGACACGTGTTCGCTCTTTTTGTAACCGGTATGGCCGGTGGCACGGGATTGTAGGTAATATTGCTATTTTTAGACCAAGTCGAAGAACCCTCTATTGATTTAATTTTCATTATTGCTAAAATTCAGGTGGTAACACAATAGATTCAAATTTCCCCTATACCCGTTTTCCATGAGCGCATTGCCTTTTATTTTTCAGAACAAAGTAAACACCCATGTCCTTTTAAATTAATCCACCTTACACTAAATTACTAAAACCTAGAAAATAATTCACCTGTTCCTTCACGTTAGTCAGTAGGCCTTCCAATGTTGTGAAACGTCCTCCTAGTGTACCCATCTCTGCAATTAACTCCAGCTCTGGAATCTCCAGGGAACAGGTTTCGGACTGCAACAACCATACAAAACACGTTTAACTGAGAGTCAGAGATATATTTTTATTGCTACTGCAGAAACAGATAATCGCTGAAACATTAGATAGATGCCTACACCCTAATGAAACAATGACCAAAAATGAATATAATCGAGCTTTTGCGTGACCTTTAATGTTCATCAATCGAATACAATATGATTAACTCTAAAACTACGAAAATGTTCCGATTAACATCATCAGCTTAGACTGAAAATATGTCCATCAATAATCTCCAACAATCTCATCATGTCAGCTCTCAGCATGTAACGTGTGAGCTCACCTTCAGCACATCCCTGCTAAGGTCAGATGGATCGGTGAGGTGCAGTGTGATCCGCGTGCCCTTGGGCGACATGCCGGTACCCGCCTTCACCTCGTTCGTGCGATGGCCGCACGCATCACATGTCGTCGCCATGATGATCACGTCTTTGAAATAGGGTATGTCTGAGATGATTCATGAAGGAGCATGCGGTGTACTCAAAAAGACGTTAGAGCTAGGCCCTGTCTATCACGTTGTACATTAGCCTTATCACGAACACATCTATATTATTCGTGCAGTATAGATACGTTCACGGTATCATGACAAACCTGTGTGTACACAGTTTAATAGTATTATTCATTTTCGCATAATAATTATTTATCATAACGGGTTTTACATGGATTTACTCGAGGTTTTACCTAGGGGGTGATGATCTTAATGAACTTATAAATGAAGTTTGTTGAAGAAGGGTACGTGGGTTTTCTACTCAATTCATTGACTTCCAAGATCAAGTTAAGTTATTATATAAACACTAGCAATAATGTTGAAATGTCAAAAGGATACCAACAACTTTCATATTGGTGTCAGCGGGAGCACTGCAGTTTGGGCAGTTTGTCTTGAAACTTAATACCTGTGGACACACACAGACAATCAACTAAACGCATCTGTCAAGAGTCACCACCATGTCACTCACACAAAACTACAGAATCAATTAACTCAAATCTACTTGACAATGGGAAATATATGTGGGATGACAGTCTGCGAGTGTGTAGCTGGGTGATGCGTGGAGGGTGATAGGTCAGCTCACTGATGAGGGAAACTAACTAAGAGAAAGGAAGTCGTGTTCAAACCTAGTAGCTACCACATGATCTAAACCATTTTTTGTTACAGCTGCCAAAGAAATTTTGTGGACCAATGTCCCATATTGCTGGCCACTGTAGGAAAAAATACCAGGGTAGCAGCTAGACAATCAAAATTTCTCAAGTAGACAAACCAGGCCCTTTGCTATTAGAAATTGAACCAATGCCCCTGGGTACACATTTTTCTGTCAATGTCTAAACATATATATATGGGGTATGTGAAGCAAGTAGATGCCCCCAGGTGCATGCTTCCCCCTTAAACCAGTTTGCCTTGCACAGTAATGACACACGGGATATAATCAGTAACGTGGGAGCTTAAAGGCCAACTGACCATAAACTATATATGCACCATGAACACAGCAGGCATGCTCACCTCGTCCTTAAGATTGTCCGGTTCTAATGGTGGGGCCTCCCCCTCTTCCCCATCCTCCTCATGCTCATCATCCGCCTGCGTAGGGAGCACAAGAAATTTCTCTTATCGGCAAGCACGTTTAGTTTGCAGTGGCCGAGCGTAAAATCACACAAACGTTTACCTGATTATTTTTACCGAGCTCAAGGTTGTGGCCACAGATGTTGATGATCACAGCTGTAAAACTATGCAGCTCTTATCTGCCCCCATTGTAATGACAGAAATAGATCAATTTAATTACGAACTGAAATCTTAATGAGTCTCATTACTATGTTAATCCACCTTCTATATAATAATCATATTTGTTTACCACAAAAGCGCGTATGAGTTACACGGTGAGCGAACTAATACCACCGCAGGCTTACGTACGGGACCAATTAAGAAATTAATGCATTGATCAATTAGTAAAGCAGCTATTAAATCTGAAGGCCACGCTTGGAAGCAACGCCCCCAACGTCAGGTGTCAGACGTCGCCGACATCGTCAACAAGATGGAGGCCGGGAGCGACGACCGGGAAGAAGCAGCCCCGCCTCGCTGCCGGCGCGTCGTATACAACCCGAGACAACACTCACGACGAGAGCGAGGAGCTTGTTCTGCTCGAGGGAGCGTGCGTACTGCACGACGCTCGTCCGCGGGTCGTTAGCCGGGGCCAGCGTGTGGCATCGCACAGTCAAGGAATGTACACCAGCAAGTCATTCGTCGTCACATTCACACGAGACGTTTATACCTCGACTCCTACTTCATGACAGGTGCATTCGTTATAAATAAATGGCAGAGAACTGCTGCAAATGACGTTCAATTGCTCTGAGCAAGTTTCAGCCGATGGATTCGAAGCGTCATAATTTACTTTCTTGATCTTTACTATTTTGATCACATTGGTCATGTATACATATATATATATATATATATATATATACATATATATATGTATACATATATATGGGTTTTCCACGCACTTCGTGTATTGGTAGTACACCATTGACTGTGACCAACATAACATTTTTATTAAAGTTATCAAAAAGGATATAAATTTTGAACAAAACTGTTTCCACTTGGGTCATCTAGTATCTGGAAGGAAATGACGAATTGGGAATGAATCTGATAAGATGCTGTAATAGGTGCAATAGGTTTACAATGTTTACACATCAGTAATCAAAAATTATTCCTCAACCTTTCAAGTGTCACATTTTAATTGGTAAATGCCTGCATGATTTTTTTAATAAATAGTGTTTTTTTTATTTGTAAAACACAACTATACTCTTTAATGGGCCTACGATGAGAAATACTTACCAAAGTAAAGGTCTCATTTCCTTTTCGGTAGCTTTTCAACTTCTCAATCGTTTTTTCAATTTTCCTGGCTAGATCTTCATCCATCGCCTACAAAACAATTCTATTTTAAAACAATGCGAAATCACTTGAAAATCTTTACATACACACATATATGACATTCCCGCTAACACTTAACACATATCTGTACATACAGGTATATCATACCATAGATATATATACAAACACATGTCACAACAGTCAAGTGTCACACATGTGTTTGTATATATCTATGATCATAAATAACATTTACACATAGGTTGATCTGCAGGGCCGTATAGACAGTGGCCAGAGCACTGAGCAGCGGCCACAATTTTGTTAGCCAGCTAAGTGGTTATGATGGAGGTGCACAGATCCCTGTCAACGTGCATAGTGTGCGTCGTCAAGGTCCATTTCTGCCAGTGTTATTCACATCTCTTAGGCTTGTACCTAATTTTTCTACATAATCTAACGTATAGAAGCCATTTCCTCAGGGACTACAGCTACACTCACTTGCCACCACAACCCATTTTATCAATCAATCAATCAATCAATCAACAAGTCATCAATTTTTACAATAGATCTGGGAATCGTGGCTATCTCACACACATATCTGATCGGCTGCTCCTGCTCCAGTCCTGTGATGGCGCGTTCCAGAATTCCTTCAATAGTTGTCAGCGTGCCACTCTGGGTGTGTGCAGGCACTTCAAGGTCAATCTCTGGTATCTTGACCGTGGCAGTGTCCATCTTGACCACCTGGCGATTTAAATCCTGTGAAAAACAGTGACCTATTAATAATATAATGATATATTATAATATTTAACTATAAATAGTTATTTACTCTTTGAATTACTTATTTGGTCATTTTTAATTTTATTCATTTTTGTTGTCTGCATGGTACAATTATATGTGGAGATTGTGGAGAGCAAGGGGAAGGCAGGAGAAAAAGTGAGCAGAGGTAGGGGAACAGGACAGTTAAGTAACTGAATAATGAGGGATGAGAGGGTGAACGGTTGTCCAATCACTGATGTCGGGAGCAATTTCACTGCGGCCATGCTCTGTATATCAAGCTACATGATAGCTCTTGATATTAGGTATTATTACTATTATTCACACGCATCAATATTCTGCCCCTGGGCACATATGCTGCGTTCAAACTTGTTCACATTTCAGAAGAATCAGATAGAAGTTGTTTGGGCCTTTGGCCTTAAACATTAGCAATTGTCTCAACAGGTTTCGGGAACCTGTTGTGAGACAAATCGTTCCTTCATTTGCAATAATGTTCGCGGCAGCTGACACTGCCTTTGACAGATGATAGAGAAACAAAGACGCAGCAAACTGAGAGAGCAACAACCACTAGATCGGTTCAGATTATGGATCAATGAATCAAACCACAAACTGTGCAAGCAATCATTCATAAACCAAATCAACGCGACGTATCTGAGGTCTTTAACAATACCACAAACCACTCCAATTTTGTCACCAAAATCAGACAAATGCCAAGAGAGAAAATAATAGGACACAAAAACCAAAATGTTATTCATGACAGAGTAGAGCAGATCTGTACAACGCAGACAGTGCAGGCGAATGACCCTACCAGACATGGTATGACAAATGGTGGATATCGTGAACAGACGCACTCATTTTTGGCGGGCCCATCACAGAATGCATGTACTACACTTAGTGAGAGACAAACTTCTGGGTGTGCGACATGCCGATCATTCCTAGACTGCGAAACAGGACAGGCCACGTATTTGCCTGGATACACTCAGCAGCGACGAAAACTGCTGTGTCCCGAGGGAAACCTGTATCGGGTTCTATAAATTGGTGACGTGTGATTAGACCTAGCTCCGAGCTGTCCTGCCACGTCGCTGACAAACGACCGAGCCGCAAAACCTGCTCTCCTGCCTCATAGCGCGACCAGCACGCTCGTTCCACCCACTCTCCCTGGCGACGCTGCGACGTGCATTCTCTCTCCATCTCTCCCTCCCTCTCTCTCTCTCCGCGTCTTTCTCGCCGCGCTTCGACCGAGCAACATGCTGGCCTCCACCGCCTTCCTGCTGCTGCTCTGCACCGCCGCCACCATCGCACAGTGCCCGCAGCAGCGCTCCGACCACGACATCTGGCGCGAGGTTAACGAAGCCGACGGCAAACTGAAAGCCCCGCCGAAGGACGATGAGGGAGAGTACGTGTACGCGAACATCACGAACGCGTACGACTACCCGCTGCGGAACGAGCTCGACCGTCTCGACCGTCTTCGGGAGAACGTCGACGAGCTGCGACGCGTGCGCACCGACTACGGCGAGCAGGGAGCAAAGGCGCTCGCACGCATCCTCGTCTACCAGTACGACACGCTGCGCACCGCGCACAAGCTCAGCCCGCGCGCCACCTTCGGGCACGCGCGCTCGCTCGAGCTCGCGTCGACGCTAGACCGCGACCGCGACATGCTCGCCGAGGCGGCGGACGTCTACGAGCACGCGATGGAGGAGCCGGACGTCCCGCCCGCGCTGATGCACGTCATGTACGAGCGGCGCGCCGACGCGTTGATCTACCTCGGACGCTACGACGAGGCGATCGTTCTCCTGCGAGTCGCGCTCGCCGAGGCGCCCGACGACTACGAGGCGTTGCAGAGTCTCGGTCTCGCGCTCGTGCTGACGGAGCAGTACGACGAGGCGACCCTCACGCACAAAAAAGTGCTGAAGATCGACCCGACGAACCAAGACGCGCTCAAGCAGCTCAAGGTCATCAAGGAGATCGAGGAGGAGAAGGCGGCATAGAAGTAGGGACACCGCCGCGAGGGCGCCACCGTGCTTCGCGTCGTGGGGTGATGGCGCCGCGCCGCGCCAGCGGACGCGCTAACGTTGTGGTAGGTGTATGCACGTCCAACGCGACCGTCTTCGATAGAAGAAACGGCTCAACCGCTGCGACGGTATTACCGTTTATGATAAAAATGTTGCGTTAACATGCTCGCCGTTATTCATTTCTCATCAAGTACGACTTTTCGGTCTGAGAAAACATTATAAAAATTCTGCAGAATTCTAAGCACTCGCAGTGAATTGCCATTGTTGCTTATTCGACAAACAGCAATCGTTTATTGAAGTTAAATAAGTTGAGTATAAAACCTGAATGTAATTCTACATTATGTTACTCGAAGCATGCAATCTCCAAATTACTGGAATGAAAAGTGGAAATAAAAATCTACCTACATTACCATACGGGGTTATATGTTTGGTACTTTTGGTGTTTGATGTAACTGTAACCGACTGTCTGCATTAGAAAATGCCACGTTTGCATGAAACCAGAAAAATGCAATGTAGCTGATAAAATAATTTCATACTAAAAGAACTAGGTAAATACATCACATAAACAATTAAATCTTTATATAATTACTAAACTCACTTGTACACGATAGAAATACTGATCAGAAAAACTCCATATTTTACGCACTTCATCACAAATCTCTCCATATTAAACAATGAACATGCATTCAATCATGAGTGAACAAAAAACACACGTGATTTCATTGACACCCGGTTCAATTTGTACTCAATACACATTGGTATTTAACACTTACATGACACAGCTAATTTATGTTCGCGCTACCATGATAGTACCTAGTACATCTATGCTTATAACTAAAAGCACTTACTGCTTCTGAGTTGATGGCGACGGTGATTTTAATTCCATGTTCTTGCACCATTCCTCCAGGTTGTATATCGCTGTTGCTATTGCCACAGTGATCACAATTAAACGAGCTGATGATCACATCCTTATAGAAAGGTATCTTCGTCAGCAGCAATCGCGTGACACCCTGTCAACGAAAAAAACCAATTACATGCGGGCTTATGAGGTCAAGTGATTTGGCTCAACCCTACTTTAGGCCTATCCTTATTGATCCTATCATTATCATAAATCACCACTATAACCCCAACCCTACTCCTGATTATATACCTAACCCAAATCTTGACATAATGATCCCGATGTAATGACGTCCTAAAGTATGACCGACTCAAGTCTCACTACCTCAACTTCTGATGCTTTACACAAACCAGCTACAGAGAATTCTCTAAAAAAAGGCATTAATTTGCAGTTTGCCATGGCACACAAATGGAATCTAATATGTAGCAGCCAATAGTTTTCTTACACTTTTCTCACAGTTGATGCAAAGGCTCTCGATCTCTGTTATACCGCTGTCATCGTCCTCAGCCGTTAGGTCGGTGAACAGTGGCCGATTCTTCTCATGATACTCAAACGACTCGGCAGTCATCGCAGGGGATGCGTCGATACGTAGACGTCAGCTCGCAATCTGTTCCACTATTTTTCACTTTCAAACTAGCTGCTGAAATTGTGACAATGAACACTTTTCAGCAGTTACATCAATTTTACGACCTGCTCGTCTGATTCTGTCAAGTGCTTCTGAGCATGTTCGAAAAGGTCAAAGTTCATAAACCCCTTAATAACCTTACATACGAATTCATGAACTCATCTACACCAAAAATGTGCTCACCCACAAGCAATATTGTAAGTAAGAGTACTGCAAGGCACACTAGCTCCCTCTTTCTATGTAAACAACGAACAACATATATATTCCACTAGCTATTACCCACATGGCTAACATACTTGGCTTGGTGTTTTCGTACACGTTTCTCTATACTCTTTCTCTACTTTACCTGCACTTCTCCTCTACTTTCTCACCTTCTCTAGTTTTTCCCTGCTAGCTTCTCCAATCCTCTACCTCTCACCCCTTCTCTACCTGTGGCCCCTCTAACCTACACTGTCGTATCTCTCCTATCTTCTGCACTTGCTCTATCTCCTCCACCTCCCTCTCCTTCACCTTCCCCCTCTACTCAATGTTCTCTCGCCAATCTTGCTCCACCACTTCTCTTCTATTACTTCTTCTATCTCATCAAGTTTCTCCCCTTATTATACTACCTCCTCTACCTGCTCCTACCGTCGAGGTATACCTTCTCACCTTTGTCAACCTTCTTATAACCTCCTCCAACTTTTGCACCTAACCAGGGCGTGCATGCTGTGCCGATTGGCACATGGGGGTTTGACTATAAAAATATGAGTCCTCTACTACATATGCTACATCGGCTATTATTTCAATTTTTTAACTTTACTTTTTTTTTACTTTTTTCAATAGCAGGTAAGATATGACATCATAGTAGGGAGTTTTCAGACAGTATTGAATTATCAATTAGGTGTATTTATTATTAGGGCGGTGCGGGTTTCAGCTAGGAATCACGGAAACCAGCTGGGTGGTTCAGTTGATAGCTGACGAGGCTGCATGTGCCGTGCTAGATACAATGATGTAACGCAACAAGAGTAGGGGTTCTGCAAGCTCTTCACATCGATCTTTTGAAACAGTGTGTATATAGCTAGGCTTCAGAGCCGATATTGTGGTGATGTATAATGCTCGGGATTGAGAGAAAAGATTCGTGTTCAGGATAAAACCACATTGGAAGTACGTAGTCTGCAAGAACACATCATAATCCCCCCCCCTTGTGAATAACTGGTGATTCCACCCAAAAACGGTGTTTGCATTGTAACCCTACTATTTTTGGGTTACATTATTGTATCTAGTGCCGCGCGTGTTACTTCACAAACGTAGTATGGACATGTGCTGTGTAGCCCGACCACCAGGCTGCAATTAAAGACTAAATTACACGGCCCTTCGATGAGAGACATGCAGACATGACAGGCATGACAGACATGACAGACTGAACTCTAGTAGTAGTAGTCAGTAAGTACGTCGTGGGAGGTAGCCCGACCAGACTTAGCTCTAGTACAGGTACAGAGAATCGAGTGTAGTAATGTATAAGGTTGTAAACCACCTCATAGCAATACCGGCGAATAGATATCTGATCCCGGGGATGTCAGGTACCAGATCGAAAAACCCCCACAAATTTCGGCACCTGCACTGCAACAACAACGCATTCAAATTCTCTTTTTTCCCCCGGATGATTCCAATCTGGAACAACCTACCCATGGGTGTTGTGGAAGCAACGGACGTTGACATTTTTAAGTCAAGGCTTCACTCCCACATGCACGCGAACCCACTTTAAGAGGACACCAGTTGCATTGCACTCACATCATCATTATGCACCTGTTTGTTTATTGGGTTTATCCCTGAAGGCACTTACTACCTTGTCATTATATCCAGTGTAGTGGACACCGACAAGTACGAGAACATAACATAACATAACATAACAGTACTATAGCCCGCGTTTATTAACTGCCGCCTGCGGCAGTTAATGAACGCGGGCTATAGAACTAAAGCTAGACCAGACTCTACTCGTGACTGTTTCACGTAGTGAGAATCGAGAAGGATGTAACTTGTAGTTGTGGCTATACGTCATATGGTACGTGGGCCACATCACATGAGAAACAGTCGCTGAGTCAGTATATAGGCCTATCTTACTCTTACTCTTAGTCTTACTCTTAGTATCTAGTACTATTACTGCTGAGAGGGTCTATGTCACCCGGGGTACTGCCTGAACGTACCCTGGGTACAGTCCGGTATACCGAAACGTACCCTGGTACTATCTAATATGCCGTACCTAGGGTCCCTATATACAGAGAGTTGCGCCAACTCAGGATTTGACGCCATGTTGTTTCCAAATGGATCAACACCGCTGCTGCTTAAGTACAGCGCTGTATGGATACGCTGACAAATGGTGCCGTAGTAGATAATTAGACTAATTGTGCTCAATAAACGCAAACATTAAGAGATTATAGGCTAAGACATGTGTCTATGGGTGTAGCTAGATTATAGAAATGTACCTTCCCCCCCCCGCCACTCAAATCTTCGTGCCATATGATAGTACAACTTTCTTACGCCTAATAGCCGTGCGTATATTAGCCTTCGCGATACGGCCACTGTAATCTCACAAAGATAAAATGCGTTCACTCTCCACTTGCATCGCTAGCTCTACAATATTTCTTTGCATCTATAAATCTTAAGACTTACACATAGACACATTCAGCTATAATCTCGTAAACTTGATAATATTGAACACGATTAGTCTATTAATTACTCCGGACCTTGTACAGCGTATCCATACAGCGCTGTAACTTAAGCTGCAGCGGGTGTGATCATTGAAAGCAAAATGCGCAGCGATCACGGTGACCGATTTTTCCGACTCGTCAATGCCGCAACTCTCTGTATACAGGGACTCTAGCCGTTACCGTTACCCGCCTTACTCACTAACGAGCTCTAGGGAGTCCGCTCACGCTACCCTACAACCCTAAACCTAACTCCCAATCCTAACCCTAACCATATCAAATAGGAACCAGGAACGTTCCGTCTACCCGACCAGTCACCAGGGTACGTTTCCGGCAGTGCCCTGGGTGAGCATAGACGCGCTATGAGCACTAATACTGCTAAGGGCTATCCCCTCAGGGTACTGCGCGAAACCAGTGAAAAAATACATGTCATGGCTTCGGGCGATTTAGCCCCCGAAAGCCAAAAGAGCCCCAAATCAAAAAAGCCCCCGAAAATTGCATAGAGCAATGCAAACGCAAATTTTTAGAGTGCTATTTTCATGCACGCGAGCTTGAAAAGTAGCCCCGAAAAATAATGTTAATTCTTCGCCGCGCGAAACGTACCCTCGTTACGGTCTGGTAATACGAACGTACCCTGGAACTAAATACTACTATTAATATCCGAGCCGACCTAGCCTACTCCACTACGAGTCTAGGAGTCCCTACGCCTTACTCCTAACCGCTAATTCTAACAGCTCACCCTAACCGCTAATCAATCCCCCCCATAAACCCCATTATCAGCCTAGAAAGGATACCAGGGTACGTCGCGTTATACGCCGGACTGACCAGTACGTTCCGGCAGGACCCTGGGGACATAGACCACTATGAGCCACTAACTAGTACTAAGTACTAGTAGTATCTAATAGTAGAGCGCTGCCAGTGGCAGTGCGCTGAAGAGGGTCTATTCCCGCCAGGGTAGCTGGCCGAAACGTAATGCCTGGGTACAGGTCGCGGTATAACCGAACGTACCCTGTATATAATCTAATAAAATATGACGGACCGTACCTCGGCCTATCCACTAGAGCATAGGGAGTTGCCTACGCCTACTCCCTAACCCTAACCCAAACCATATCAAATAGTTACCAGGGTACGTACGTTCCGGTATACCGGACCGTACCCAGGGTACGTCCCGGCAGTACCCTGGGGGAGTATGAGCGGCAGTGCCCTATCGGCCTATGTCGTAATAGTAATACTAGTAGTAGTAATACTAAACCGACCAGGCTCTCCGACTAGTTACACGGCGGAGGACGGCCTCTCGGTTACACGGCCGGTTACACGGCCTCTCGCCACGTAGTGTTAAGCGAGATGGGAACTTGTGGCTATAGTAATACTAATAGTAATAGTAATTACTAGTAATAGTAATAGTAGTATGTATCATTATGACTATGAGTATGAGTATGAGTATGAGCCGAGCCTGTCTATATATAACATTGTCTATATAGTATATATAACATATATATATATATAACATTGTCTATAGATGTTATATATAGACAATGGCCGTTTGTGTGCTGTAGCTCAGCTGCAGCGGACTGGTTCTTCAACTTCTTGCTGCCAGTGGCAGTGGAAGTGCCAGGGCAGGGCTAAGCCTCCGAGTCCCAGTCCAAAAAGAGAACAACTTACGTAATAGTGTCAATAGTTGTCGCCAAGTTTATTTCACCGCACACTGTCTCATGCACGAAAATAATTTTATACAGTTACTTTATCAGATTCACAAGACACCAACTCACTAACTACATAATGATCTCAGAATACGTAGATTGAGCCCATAAGCGAGAGCGCCATCTGTCGTGGAGTTTGGGTAATTATTAGACGGACCGAATATGGGGTGTCCGATGTAGACTGGTACCTGGTCGACAGTTCCACACGCTACACTAACAGTGTGAGTGTCAGTGTAGCGAAGGATATTTGCCGGAGTGAAGGTGTCAAACGGGTACTAGTCTATGTCCGATGGAGTCCTAAACGCTGTCCTAAACGCTAACCGTTGTTTGGAAGCTGGAGTAAATATTTGGTGTTATTGTTAGTTCCCCTGCAACTTCCCAATGCATGCACGTTTAGAATAGGTATATAAATGTGCATTTATCAGTAACTCGTCTCGTCAACGTCAATTCTAATTCCTAGTACTAGTAGTAGTATAGGCTTAGGCTAGCCTAAACTAAAGTGAAATTTACATAAAGTCATGACCACACCTAGACCATTAATTGTGCCCTAAAATAACATCAGAATATAAAATTTTTTAGGGCACAATTTATTGGTCTAAACCACACCTAGTTCAGTAGGCCCCTAGTTGTTTACGCTGATAGCGTCTATGTTCCCCAGGCCAGGGTATTTTGCCGGATTTTTGGCGGATAGACCAATAAATTGTGCCCTAAAAATTTTTATATTCTAATGTTATTTTAGGGCACAACGCCTAAAATAACATCAGAATATAAAATTTTTTAGGGCACAATTTATTGGTATAATGCGCCGGAACACCCTGGGTACGGTCCGGTATACCGGAACGTACCCTGCCCCTGGTACTATCTAGTAATATGCCATACCGTACCTCGCCTACTCCACTAACGAGTCTAGGGAGTCGCCTACGCCTACTCCTTAACCACAGGCACTTGGGACAGAGTCAGTAAAAACTGAAAATAATATGAACGCACATTCACAAATAGGTCCTACTACTACTAGTACAATGATACAATCGTACCTCTCAATTACAGTTCCACTGTTGAGTCACTGTATATCAACTTTCCTTCATAAAAACCTATGTAAAAACTAACGCCGCACGCTCCCACACTCGCCGCTGCGAGTGTGCTGTGTCGCCATGATAATATATAATATAAATTCATAACTTTTAAATATATACTATTATCATGGCCGACCACAGGCCCCCCCACACTCGCGCGCTGAGTGCGGGATTGAGCTTCGGCCTTAGTTTTTACATAGGTTTTTATGAGAAAGTTGATATACTTGACGCAACATGGAGACTGTATTAAGACAGGTACGGTTAGAGGGCCTATGGTGTGAAATGTGGCGTTTCCATATTCTTCAGTTCTCCTGACTTGTACTCCCAAGTTGCCTATTGGTCTTTTAACTCCTAAGACCCTAACCTAAACCCTAAAAGGCCCCCAATAAAAAATTAAAATGTTTAAGTTTACTCATGCCCCTTGTCATCTAAGAAAGTGATGAGGGGCAGGTCCCGGGTTTTTTATTTTTTTTTTTTTTATAGTGTTAAATGGCGTTCGAGTTGAAACGCTGGAAAAATGTGTTGTTTTCTTGGAAAATTGAAATGGCGCAGCAAATAATTACGTAGCCGCAAAATGCCGCAGGGTTTTACGTTTTTAAAAGAGACACCAGGTATAAAGAAAGTAGGTAAGCTTTAATAATGAAAAGTAAGGTAATTTTATAATTGTTAATGTCCAAGAAGGACATAACACTCTAAGACGAGCATGAATTGGCTTGAAACCGGTTGTGTGAATACCAAACCCGTAATCGTAAATTAAAAAATAAAAATATTCATTGCGGCGAAAAAGTGATGCGCGGGGGCGGATGAAATAAACTAACATCTTTTTTTAGTGGGCCCTTAACCTAAAACCATATCCAACAGGAGTTAATAAAGATCAAAGGAAGTTTTGACAGGCGTATTTGTACTGATTTCACTCACATTTTGTCGTACATGAGTTCGATGTAATACAAATACTAAATGTAAACTACAACAAGAAAGCTTCCTTTTTGTTAACTTGGCCAATGACTGGTCCCCTTATTCTATCTTCCCGTATGTAATTAAAAACCACGTAGCTTTTCCTTCG
>NW_014577743.1:1664-22853 GCF_000485595.1 Priapulus caudatus | reverse complement strand
AGTAAATTTGGTTGGGAAGGTTTAATGCTCTTTAAAATCGTATCTATAATTTCTATGGAATTCTTACTGTCTAGTGTGTTTACATGGAACGTCATGCCACTTGCCAGTTGCTATGTTGGTGGTTGGTGATATTACTGTGTATTTTGCCTGCCGGTATTAGTTTACAGTGGCAGCTCTCTATTTTCAGCCTGTAGCTTGCGTATGGTAAATGGCATGAGTGCTTACCTATCCTGTCTGCGCGCAAAAGTTGTTGTACTACGTATGACGGGAGTTCCATCTTAACTCTTAAGGACAGCTTAAACGTTATGTGCATCTCGTTCGACTTTATAACTGATCCATTACGAACATTCCTCTTGAATTCTGATACCATCCCTGGTGCCTTCCACTGTTTCGGCGTTGTATTCGAAACACATTTGGACTAACAGGGTTTACTAGATCCCACCACCACTCCACCACAGAGTCACCGCAGTAGACGTTAGATGAGCGCTGTCGCTCCGCGGCACTTGTTTTAAATAAACGCTGCGCTGGTAAAATATCTGAACTACTTCAGCCGTGGAGGAATAATGTGTATGAATCTTAGGAGTAAATTGACGCTCCAGCTGATTGTAGCTTTTCGCACATGTGTTTTGCATATAGCAACCATTAATATGCAATTGCAGGCAAACGCATGTGTTTACACCTTACTTATCATTACCATCTGTATGTGATGAAGGCGAGAGTTAATGTCGTCATCACTTGGCTTTGTTAGCCAAACAAAAACTTCTTCGGGAGATAACGTACGGGAGACGCCATCCCTGACGCGCCTCTTTCAACTAGCTGTGTGTGCGAATTTCGGGCTTTGCATCGCCACACGACGGTAACTAACGTGAAAACCATGTCGTGCAAAAGCACGATTTCTGTCAAAACGAAGGAAGCTATGCGGTTTGTAATACTACTGGAAGATAGAATAAGGACCAGTGAACAAAAGAAGCTCATGTTTGTATACATTTTATATTTTTATTCACATCGAACTCATACGACAAAATGTGGTGAAATCAGTACCAAATACGTGTCAAACTCCTTTGTCTTTATTAACTCCTGATATCAAATAGTTACCAAGGTACGTTCCGGTATACCGGACCGTACCCAGGATACATTCCGGGCAGTACCCTGGGGGACATAGACCCTATGAGCGTTAGTTACGCTGTCCACAAATGACAAATATGGGCAGGGCACGGCCCACAGCACTTGTGACTCACTGTGATAGGACACGGGGCACTGCGTGGGGTGTGTTTAAAATAATAACAATGTACGATACGTCTGTGTTAATCAGAAATGCACTTAATGCTCCGTAGAATAGTCCCTGCCTATGAAGTCTGGAAGAAATTGTGTAGATTAATCTCATAATGGCAATTTTGTCTCAATGAACTTAAGACAGGGGTCAGGGTTAGTGTATTAGATCAATGGATGTTCCTTCCTCTTCAGTTAATTGCAAATTTGAAGCTTTTTCTGCTGCGATCTGCAGTGTTGATTTATCTATTTGATCAACTTTGTCTCTCTCCATCTCTCGTTGTTCCTCTGCTGCTGCAGTGCCAGTGTGCAGGAGGTAACGCACTATAATAGTTTAATACTACGCTGTGGCTATATATGCTCGGCAGCCGGGCACGTCTTCGATTTCCTAAATGCCCCGGCAGTTCCTAACCCTAACCCTAACCCTTGTTTACTTGAGATAACGCTGAAAATTAAAAACTGCCGGGCATTTAGGAAATCGAAGACCGTGCCCGGCAGCCGTCAGATATATGCCGGCTGCCGGGCATATAGCCACTCTGTTAATACTATATATGACTACCCATAAATAGCTTATTGAAATTTTGTGGTTATCCTATATATATGTTAGTGAAAGGGTGTAATTGTTTCAACTTTATTGCAATTTCAAGCTTATGCGTTCTGTCCATGTATACACCAGAATTTGCATAGCACAAATTGTCACTTGTTGTATTTCGAACCTTTGGTTTTGCATGTAATTTCAGAAGAAAACACTTGCAAGATGTGCTTCCAGCCACTGAAGCTTATGTACAAAAGACTGACTGGCTGTACAAAATGCTGCATCCGATGTGGAGGCTGTTCCATAGGATTTGCGATTCTGCTCATTCTGATAGGGGCCATCATGCTTGCAGTAGCACTAAATGCGCTCGATCAAAATGAGGAAAGCACAAAGTAAATATCTGCACGTATAGGGAGTCACATCAGAATGAGCAATGCATATAATGTTTCCAATAGATGCACGATTATTTATTTGTATATTTACTATCACAGCCTTTGAACTCAGCATCGGAACCAAACCACACTTTTTTTCAGTTGTGTTTCGAATTCCTAGTAAGTCCTTGTAAATGAATTTTTAGCTCATCTGACGTAGTCAGATGCAGCTTGTAGAATCGCATGACCGTGCGTCCGGCCGTCCGGCCGTCCGTGCGTGCGTCAACAGTTGGGCACAAATGTTTTTTGGCGGTGCTGTTCTGGTGAGTTGTTCAATGATTGGAATGTCAATTTTTAGCTCATCTGACATAGTCAGATGCAGCTTGTAGAATCGCATGATCGTCCGTCCGTCCGTCCGTGCGAGCGTCCGTCCGTCCGTCAACAGTTGTATTGGGCACAAATCTTAACCGCTCGACGTACGGTCACGATATTCGGGACGTGGGGGGGTAATCCGAAAACGAGTTGGGATGTCGAAGCCTGGGGTCAAAAAGGTAGCAAGAGGTGTTAAAAAAGGGGGGAACATTTCACTCCTTAACGTTAACGGTATAGGAGGAAATGCAGATGGCGGCACTAAATCTATAAATCGGTCTCGACCTAGGCTTGTGATAGTCGTGTATAGATCTCATGGTAGGACAAGCCATCTACTGCTGCGAAATTGGAGCGTCACAGGTCAAAGGTCAAGGCCAGGGCAGATTTTAGACATTCTGGACATTGGTCCCTGCGGAGCGACTTGGAAAACTTTTTGTTTCAGCGGTGACTACATTTTTATGCTTTATTTGAAAGTGACTATTGAAATGTACCTTCTGCTGACGGATGCGAAGAGTAGTGTCGGATAACTTTTGACCTCAAGAGGGCAGGGTTAAACATGATTGTGTTACTGTCTGTTAGAAAGAATTTGACTGCCGGGTTTGCTAGTAGAATCTATACATGCCTGGATGTGTGAGCTACAATGTCACAGTGAAATATTCAAAAGCTAAATTTGGTTGAAGAAGGTTTATGCTCCTTAAATCGTATAATTTCTATGCATTCGTACTGTCATGTGTTACATGTCACTTATGCCACTGCCAGTGCATGGGAGGTAATAGTACTGTGTTAGTTTTTTCTCTGCTTTAATTAGTTACAGGTGGCAGCTCTCTATGCACGCCTGTAGGCTTGCTAGGTAAATGGATGAGTGCTTACCTATTCTGTCTTGCAAATAGTTGTTGCTACTACGTACGATGGTGAGCTTCCATCTTTAATCTGAAGACACTTAAACGTACGCGCGCATCTCGTGTCAACTTTCATAACGACTACCAACAAGAACATTCCTTTGAGAAGGTTCCTGATACCATCCTGTGCATTCCACTGTTTCGCGCGTGTATGTGAACACATTTGGGACTAATAGGGTTTACTAGAATCCCACCACTCCACCACAGAGTCACCGCAGTAGACGTTAGATGACCTGTCGCTCCGCCGGCACTTGTTTAGCTCAACTGACGAAGTCAGATGCAGCTTGTAGAATCGCATGATTGTCCGTACCGTCCGTCAACAGTTGGGCACAACATCTTAACCGCTCGATGTAAGGTCACGATATTCGAACGATCGGGGGTTGGGATTCGTGAAAAGGTACTCAGGATGATAAATTTGGGGGTCAAGGTCAAAGGTCAAGATGTGTAAACGGAGGGGAATATTTCCCCCTTAACGTTAAGTTATAGGAGGAAATACGGAATTGCGGCACAAATCTTAACGGTCGACCTATGCTCTTAATATTCGGTGTACTAGTGTGATGGCAGGAAACCAATCAACCAGTGCGAAATTGGAGGTCACAGGTCAAAGGCAGTGGGGGAAATGTCAGATATTAGACATTTTCTGAGGACATGGCCTAATGGACACGAGTGAAAAAACTTTTTTGTTTCAGCGCTGAGCTATCATTTTTATCACTTTATTGAAAGGACCATGAAATGTGCTTTACCTACGTGCTAAGCAGTAAGGTCTGATAACTTTGACCCTCAAGAGGAGGGTTAAACATGGATTCCTGAACAGCCTCAATGATGTCACAGTGTTCTCATATTAATGGCACATCCATAATCTGCAAACCCAATATGCCTCGATAGCCAAACGGCTACAGCACAGGATTACGGCTCAAAGGTTCTTGGATCGAATCTCATCAGATTTATTATTATTATTACCTGTTTTCTGTATTTTTCTATCTTTATCCATTTAAAGGGACAGTAGCCTCTAGGATTTTACTGCATACAACTGTACTTACTGTACAACAAATCGTCTATACCCACATGTATTTGTCACCAGATACTTAATTAATTATTTACACATCAACGCTACGAATTTGAACGGCCGCCATGACACCAGCGACCCGTGCTGCCCCCTGAAAAAGTTGCGTATTTGCATTTTTATTTGCAGTAAATGACCGAGGGTAATCACAAAAGTGCAATTATATTTATACCTAAATGCTATTTAACGAAACGATATTCATTTTAGGGCAAATTTATCCATATTATAACTGAAACTATATGTTGTTTATAAGATATTTACAATCCCTTTGCTTTTAAATGAATAATAAGAAATACCCTCGGTCTGTAGCCCTGGCTGGAAAGTGTTTTGCGCCAACTTCTCAGATGCGTGCGCTTTGAGTGCGCACCGTCGTTGTAATCAAACTGTAGTCGTTAGTTTTAAACATTTTTTTTAAATATTTCTAATGGTGATTCAACCATGAACTTTTTATGTAGCACAATTATAACCTAAATTAGCTGAAAATAACGCCTAGAACCTAGAGGCTACTGTCCTTAACTATTTCTTTCCAATTAAGGAAAATATTTACATGATTTATTTACAACAATTTCATAACAACAAATAATTTTTACAACAATTTCATAACAACAATTATTATTTTTTTGAATAGGGTTAGGGTCAGGGCTCGAATTAACCGACGGCGCCGACGCAATGCGTCGTGCCCCTATCAATCGCCGTACTGCTCCTGGAAATCCAACCCGACCGACGGCAGTAGCCTGCCTTGCCCTTTTGTGTAATTGCCGTCGGTGCCCTTTAATCTACTGCCCTAGTTTCGTTTTTAGTCGAGTCAACATAACACGTGCGCGTGCGTGCTGTAGTTGCAATGATGAGCTTAAAACCGATAGTCGCAGGAGGGAATAATAACAGCATCGGATAATTATTCGCTCCTGATAGCGGGCATGTAAAATTTCTTATTACTGTACTTCCATTAGCAGAGGGGGGTACAGGGGTCGGTGTTACGGTGTAAGCTTACATGGGGGCATATTGTTTTGTACATTCAAAGCAAGACGATGTTGATGTACTAATTTGTTATGAGTTTTTCTTTATTTTACAAAAGTGCCTTTGTGCCCTTCTCAAATTTTGAGAGTTGCCTTGGTGCCTTTTAAAATTGCCTCTGTGCCCTTCCATTTTAGAGAAAATTCAAGGCGATTTCTCACATGCCCTAAAAAAATTGCCTTGCCTTTCTCGTCGCTTAATTCGAGCCCTGGTTAGGGTCACAATGCACCATAAAACAGGAGTTTCAGGCACGCGATTTGTATCAACCAATGGGATTTGGGAGGTATGCAGAATGCAGAAGGTTGCTGAAATGATGTGTACGCAACTGCACCTAACAAAGGTGTCACTACGCACGATTTAAATGTTACGTTTATAACCGTAGCAACAGACCTCAGATGAGCCCAGACACTCTTCGGCTCTTGTTGGAACAAACTCTATTCAAAACTTTGGAATGCCCATGATGCGTCTAGAATGTAGTATGAGTGTTATTTTCATTGGTGTACAGGTCATCATTATGTAGCTAATTTGCCTTACTTCACTTCATAGCATCACTGCATTCACTTCAGTCAGCATTTGTATGTATCCAACGCTTTAAATATTCTACAGCAATGTCTAATATTGTTGGAAAGTCTCTTATTTATGAAGGTTATGATGCATTATCTACGATTTCAGGACAGTAAAGATCGTCGGTGGATTAATGGTGACTATAGGTGCCGTTTCCATAATCGTAGCCATTATTGGACTTATCGTCATGGTGCACAAGATCAAGTATGCGTTAGACAAAGCTGATGGCAAGGTAATATGAATATGTAGGGGCTGATATATTATATTATATGCATTGGTTCATTCTGAAGTATTATTTAGTCCAGTGCTATGTATTTATATCGCGTCGATTATTTTCAAAACTAGCCGTCTTACGCGGTGGCACCGCATGCATGGCTTGCAGATTCAAGCGCCTATGGCAGCCATTCATCCACCGGCTGGAAGTTATCCCAAGCAGCAGATGCTGGATTCGCCTGAACCTATGGCTGTAGCCACAGCGCCACCTGAGGAGGAAGTGGAAAATGTCACTATCCGTGTTGACTCGAGGTGCGTATGTGCCGTGGTCCTACTTGGTATCTCTTAGTCATGCATACAATGCTTAATCAATGTTTGTTTCCTTCAAATATCTTGTGAAATCATTGGCTTTCTACAAAATTCTGCACAGACTGCTTTAAATGTGTAATATTGCACAAGGCTATGCGATATGTTCATATACATGCACCTCACGGGTGCATTTGTATTTTACAACAGCAATCCATTTGAAGGGAAGGAATCTCTACCCGGTGGCGTGGCACCCTCAGCACCTTCTCAACAGGACAAGTTCTAGGTAGTTGTTATTGATAGTCAGTCGATCATTGTTGCATACCAATTCTACTATTGTGTAGCTCTTGGTATATCACGCATGCTTAGCCTTGAATTAAAAGTGATGCGGTTCGACAGCGTGATCTTTTATGAGTGAGATGTTTAGTGCATGCTTTGATGGTTGTGTTTGGGTGGGTGGTGATATCAATGCAGTTATGATCAGAATCATGGATTTCCTCTCTGTCAGGTTATGGGCTATAACAGGATTCTCTGCTGAACACTGGTGCACAAGGAGCCGACACCACGAGGCATTTCACTTTCTCTCAGCAGTCTGCATGCTCGTAGCTGGGTGAGAAGTTGGGTGGATGGATACACGTGTGTGTTTTTGAATGCGTAGTGACTCTGCACAGGGTGAATGGTGTGCTGTGTTATCAATGCTTGGTGTCGCTGCTCACAACAATTCAAATATACGTGTCCCCAGTATTCCTGAAAATATTGACATAAGTATCATAGTAATACCATTTAAAAAAATTTTCATTGCGGGGAAAGGTAACGAATTCTCATGCAATCGTCTATAATTAATGCGGCATATTTGGGTAAGTGCTGTTGTAGACGTAGTACTTAACTCAACTAGTCATAGCAATTTATGGCAATACTCTCACTCTAGCAACACTGTTCACAGTGAAAGTGCCATTGCAGTTAACAAAATACATTAATTTGCTATATTCTTAACTGCATATGCTTTACCGTCGTGGCCTTGTTCATGCGTTAGACACTGGGACCTGCTCATGTTCAGTGAAAGTATATAACAGAGTAGATAGAACACAGAATTTGCTTGCCATTACTTACGATCAAGTTTTATATGGGGAATAGTTTTAATAACTGAATATGTGAGTCTGAATATAGTGAGTGTAGTGCAATTTATCTATAAATTTGAGTTCACTTGATAGAAAGGCAGTAAATAATCTAGAACTTTATGTTTACAAGGAAATTTACCAAAACATTGATCAGTTTGTTTATGAATATAATTAATTGATATTATAAGATGTGTAGATAAATCTTAGAAATGTACTCATTCTAAATAAATAGGTAGTGTAATTTATGAATTAGGAAGTGAAAAGTAAGCATAATGATTTTTGAGGTGTAAAAAACTAACTTACTGCATATAAATTGAGGAAGATATTGGATCTCAAGGATATTTCTTGAGAAGGATATTAATATTTCGTAGTAAAACCCAAGGAACGAGTTGGGGTTACTCTAGAGGTCGCTGAGTAGTGAGGCGTGGTGAAGACTTGCTACCTGGTGGTAGAAGGGCCATGCTACACCCATCGTGACAGCAATGGGCAATAGTCATCGATTCTAAATTTAAAAGCGACTGTGTTTCGAGTAATTTCTGTGTGGAGGTGATGGGGTACTTGGCTGATAAGTTAGACCATTTCTTCGTGTGTGTGCATTAAGTGTGCAGTACTGTATAGAAATCCTCTGGATACCATTATAGTATAGCATCAGAATCGGATTGGATAACAGCGAATCGTTTACCATTATTCAAATCATCACGTGATCGCTGTGCTGTACAGCCATGTTGAGGAGGGTTCATCCTGGATTATCAGTCGGGAAGAGCTATGCAATAATCATGCCTGTGACTTAGTTATTACCACGAGTGGCTCATGTGCACGCGATCTGTGCGATTTGATTCAGTATAGATTTGTATTCTGTGCACGGAGAAAGTGAAAAGCAAGATTGAACAGTCGAAAAAGAGTGGGTGAAATTTTCGTATATTTTTCATGATGCGCTGCTATATGCAGTAGGAAACTTTTTGGTAGCAGCAACATATATATTTTTCTTAGCAAATTGTAATGGCGATATGTGTTTTGTTTGTTTATGTGTGACATCTGTTTTATACTGAATTCTGAAATGAAAACTCCTACTTTTTCATACATTTATTTTCGTGTTAGCTCTAGAGAGTAGCATTCTATTATTTATATATTCTAGTATTCTATATGGGTTGCATCCATGTACATTCAGGGTTGAATAATCATAGCAAAAAAACCATTGAAATTTAGCGTAAATGATTAGTAGCCTACTGTCAATTCCAAAGGGAGAAGAGAAATAAATATTGTCAATTTTTCAAGCAAGTCCCCCACCCAGGGGCGTAGATAGCGGGGGTGGGGATGGGGGATGCACCCCCCCCCCCACTTATTGACGTGGGGGATGGCGTGTACAATCATCCCCCCCCTACTTTCAGGAGGAGAATGGGGGATTCAAAATTTTCTGGGGTAGGACCCGCACACTCCGCCTGTTTCTTGCCACCCTCCTCGAAAACCTGCATTGGCCACTGTCGAGCGTAACAAATTGAGCACCCCCACTTCAAAAATCGTTCCGCGGCACCTGTAGAGTACGTACTGCTAACAAAGATTATGATTATGAATATTTCTATGCATATCAAAAGTCAAATTTGAGTTTATCTGACAGGGGCGTAGATAGCGAGGTGATGGGGGTATATCCCCCCACACTTACTGAGGTGGGGTGGCTTTCATCCCCCCTACTTTCAGGAAGAAAATGGGGGAAAATTTAATATTTTACAGACAATAAATACTGGATTTTTAATTATTTATCTACAAATCCGGCATCGCTATTCATACTCTCCTAATGTATTATTACAGAAATGGAACTGTAATGTTTGAATATTATCTCACGGAGACAAACAACGCCACACACTAATGGTTGCTGCTAACAAGAAGACTTTTAATGCCCCCTATCGGGGAAACGTAAAACTACACAGTTGTACACTGAATATATCACATCTCTCCCCTTCTTATTGGATTGACAACCAATGTCTAATATAATGGAATAATAAACACCAAATGAAAGTTAAACAAAGTCCTTTAACTTATGTTTAAAACCCTATTAACGAGAGAATTGCTTAATGTTGAAGAAACTGAAAGTAGCATGACTGATGTCCAAAATACAACTGGATTGAACATATTAGGTGAAATTAAACAATATAATTAAGTGACAGTTTTCCCTGACAAATTTTCACTCTGATTAATGTCCACTTGTAAACGGATCAAACAGCATAGTCCTGCAGATATGCGGGCCGCCTGGCTCTGCGCTGAGGTCTAACTGGAGCAGGCTGAATCTCAACCGGAGCTGGATCATTATGAGCAACTGGATCTACAATGTCCACTTCGTCATAGTCCAGATCACGAACGAGTCTTTTATTGGGTGTCCCTGACCCCTTTACCTTCTCCCCACGAAATTTTTTGAAGAAGGACGCGTTTCGCGTTATACGATGTCCATCACACTCCGCTGTCACCTTTGTTCCTTCGACAATTATCACAGTCATAGGTTTGGGACTGTAAGGAGGTGTCAGCTTGTTGACTTTCTTCTGTCTCACAAGTACAGTGTCTCCAACATGTAGATTGGAGTCCTTCGCTCTCCGTTTAGAGTCTGAGTAAGATTTCATCCTTGCTTTGGCAGCCCTATCTCTCGATCTGATTTCACTGTTGATTTTGTCCGGGGTGCCCTTTCCATCATCGACTGATGGGAGCTTGATGTGAATGTCACGTCCGAACATAACTGTTGCTGGTGGGACTCCTGTTGTGGAGTGTGGTGTAGCACGATAATTTCTTAGGTATTTGAACAGTTCCTGTTTCCATGATTTATGTTCAACAGCTGCGGCTCTGGACACCTTTCCTAAGTTCCGCATAAACCTCTCTACCTCCCCGTTGGCCTGTGGCCACAAAGGAGTTACACGATGGTGTTTTATACCGAGATATTTAGTGAAGTCTGCAAAGTCTTGACTGTTGAAGGGAGGGCCGTTATCGGACCTCAACCTTTCTGGGGTTCCGAACTGAGAAAACACTGTCAAGGACAGGAATGACAGTCGTAGCAGTGAGTGAGTGTATGATCTCAACCACTGGATACCTGGAGAAATCATCTATTAAAACCATAAGATGTTCTCCTGATGGTAGCTCACCATAGAAGTCAACGCTGACAGACTGCCATGGGTAATCCGGTAAGTCTGTCATTTGTAGAGGGACCGTAGTCTGGGGTGTTGTGATATTACTCTGGCATGCTATGCATTTTTCTATTTGGTCCGCCATTAGCTTGTCCACATTTGGGAACCACACCTTCGCTCTGAGCAATTGCTTAGATTTAACTAGTCCCTGGTGGCCTTCGTGAGAAAGCTCTATTGCTCTCTGGCGCAATGACTGTGGGAGAACTATGCGTCGTCCTCTGAGGACTAGGCTTTGGTCGGCTGTAACCGATAGCTCCCCTCTGACCTTCTGGTATTGTGAGATCTCTGGTGACCACCGATCTGATCTGATGGCCTTTATGACATCTTGCATTTCCTTATCACCAGCAGTTGCTGCTCTGATCCCATCAAGGGTCAAGGCAATAGGAGTGCTTGCCTGTGCCAGGAAGTTAATGTACTCTTCACCGATTATCTCTGCACGGCTGCATGATGCACTGTTCCCAGGATGTCGGCTGGTAAAGTCTGCTGGGTTTAATCCTTGCTTGCGACGGCTACTGATAGCATATATTCATATGTTTGAAGCCGCAACACCATCGTTCGCATCCGACGGCTGGTGAGTGTAGATCTAGGTGTTGTTTGAAAATCCCTAAGAGAGGTCGATGATCCGGTAGGTATGATTTGAAGTGACTTCATAAAGGTACAGGTGGAATTTTTCGCAGCCAAACACGACTCGCAAGTGGCCTCCCTTTCGGTCTGGGAATATCGATCGTGTTCAACTGAAGACAGCGCGCGGACTGGCATAGCTTATAACAAGTCATCTAGGCACCCGACTTTTGAGTCAGAACTGCCAGCAACACTACGGGCTGGGCATTACTAGCACTCAGATTGTTTTTTGGGTCAAAATAGCCCATCACAGCGTCTGACGTTGAGAGTGGATTTGAGACCTCTTTAGGGCATCTGGTTGCTCGGAGTCCATGACCATCAGTGTCTTTTCTGGTGACGAGTTCCCGGCCGGGCGCAGTATTGACGCAAAGCTTGGGTATAAACCTTGCACAGTAATTAGCGAGGCCCAAAAAGAGATTCGCGACTTCTGTCGCATTCTCCGGTAGTAGCATTCTGAATTGATCTGAGACTTTTTGGGTCAGGTGAGACCCCTTCCCTGCTGAAGGTTGTAGCCAAGGTATGTCAAGCTGATGACTGACCAAATCGACACTTGTCTTTATTAGTGGTCCACAGGTGTGCAGTCTCTGGAAGTGTGGCGTGGCAGACGTTTTGTCGTTGCTCCTCGTTGCTTCGTACCGTTACACGGAGAATGTCATCGCTAACATTCAAGACACCGTTCCAGTCCCTTGAGTTAGTCTCTGATGGCCATTCTGGAAATATCTCAGATGCGCACGGAGATTCCAAAATTCAGTCTCTTGTAACGCCTTTAGGCCCACATGTGTCGAGACGTGGTTATGAAACGAGACTGCTCGTCTAACCAGTTTGGTTGATAACCTTGGGTTTACAGTCCACACCACTAATGGCTTGCCTGCCTAACAATGAAGACTTTTAATGCCCCCTAGTCGGGAAAGTAAAACTTACACAGTTGATACGTACTGAATATATTCACAGGAACGTTGTCTACATCTACTGTAAAATGGCTGTAACGCGCTTTCAGAATGTGACATTATTGTATCCCCCGCGACGAAGCGGGGGATACTATGGTTTTCATGTCTTCCCCAGCCGCCGCCCGCTCGCGTCCGCCGCTAGAGAATTTCCCTTCCCGCCTCATATGAACTCGACACTCAATTGACTAGGTGACCCAAAGCTCTGTTATACTTACACATCTTAGGGGAGAAGGTGTGCAGAGTACCAAAACCGGTCACTGGACCTTTTACCTTGACCTTGATCATATTTCCTTTTCCGCCTCTCTAACTTCGGGCCCCTAAATTTGAACCTAAGCGCTTACCAAACTTGGTTATACTTACACAATCTTTGGGGAAAGGTGAGCAGCGTACCAAACCAGCGTCACTGCGCTCTTTATTTGACTCTTTACTTTGACCTTGATCATGGCTTTCTTTTTCAACATCGTCTATAACTCGGCCCCTTAATGGACCTAGACGCTACCAAACCAGGTCACTACGACCTTTATTGACCTTTACCTTTGACCTTGATCATGTTTCTCTTCTGCGCTGTATAACTCGGCCCCTAAATTGACCTAGCGCTGCCAAACTTGGTTACTTACACATCTTGTGGGAGAAGGTGTTGTCGCCGTACCAAAACAGGTCACTCGACCTTTAATCTTGACCTTGATAATATTTCTTTCCAGCTCTATAACTTCGGCCCCTATTGACTAGCCGCTTACCCAAAACTTGGTCTATACTTTACACATCTTGGGAGAATGTGTGTTGCGCTACCAAAAATAAGGTCACTGACTGCCTTTTATTTGACCTTGACCTTGGACCTTAATCATATTTCCTTCACTCTATAACTCGGCCTCTATTGACCTAGGTGACCAAAACTTGGTTTACTTACGCATCTTGTGGAGAAGGTGTTGTGTTGCGCTACCGAAACCAGGTCACTCCAACTTTTATTTGACATTGACCTTCGACCTTGACCTTCATCATATTTGCCTTCCGCTCTATAACTCGGCCCCCTAATTGACTAGCTGCGGACCAAACTTCGTTATACTTACACATCTTGGGGGAACACAGGGGATACATGCTGTTGGCGAAACTGCCCTTTCCTAGTTTTTACTGAAAACTCGGACGGTTAATTTGGTACGCATTTCTCCATATATACGATTTCTTTTTTCAAAATCTTCCGCTTTATTCACTGCTCACGATAAGTTAAATTCTTGCTTTATTAGCTCATCTGACGATAGTCAGATGCAGTTGTAGAATCGCATGAGCTGTGCGTGCCGTGCGTGCGTCCGACACGGTGCCCTGTGTCCGTCAAACAGGTTGGCGCACAAATCTAAAACGGCTCGACGTACGGATTCGAAAAGTCGTGACGTATAGGGTGGTATAAAATACCAGAAAACGAGTCTAGGATGTCGGTAGCTGCCGGGGTCAAGGTCAGAAGCGATCAAGAGGTGTAAAAGAAGCGGAACATTCCCTTTTCCTTAACCTAAGGTATAGGGAGGAAATGCAGAATTGCGGCACAAATCTAAACGGCTTCGACCTAGAGCTCGTGATAGTGTGTTATGCATCATGGTAGGAAAGCGATACGCCCGGCGTCCACCAGCGCTGCCCCCCGTTGTGAGAATTGGACGGAATGTCACAGCGTCAAAGGCCAGTGGGGGGAAAGAGTCAGATATCAGACATTTCCTCGAGAGAACATGGGCTAACGGGACAGATGGTTGAAAAAACTTGTTTTTTTCAGCGCTGACCTGACCAGTTTTTATCACTTTAATTTGAACGGACCACTGAAATGTGCCTTATCACTGACGTGCGAAGAGTAAGTGTCTGATACCTTTTGAACCTCAAGAGGGAGGGGTTAAACTGGATTCCTGAACTGCCTCAATGATGTCACACAGTCATGGCAATCCATCAATCTGGAACCCAATATGCCTCGATAGCCTAACGGTCTCTCAGCCACAGGATTTACGCGCTCAAGGTCCTTGGAGCGAATCCATTCAAGATTTTTTATTATTTTACCTGTCTTCTGTATTTTCTATCGTTTATCCATTTAAGCTATTCTTTTCCAATTAGGAATTTTTTTTTTTTTAATAGGGTTAGGGTATGGGTTCACAATGCACCATAAAAACACGAGTTTCAGGCACGCATTTGTCATCAACCAATGGGGATTGGGGAGGACTATGCAGAATGCAGAAGGTTTGCTGAATGATGTGTACGCAACGTGCTATCTGCATATCTAGCCGCCTAACAAAGGTCTCACTTATGCACGACTTAAATGTTACGTTTATCATCTAGGCCAACAAGACCTCAGGAATGAACCAGACGACCTCTGCGGCTCTAGTTCAAAATTGAATAGACCTATTGAGAGTTAGGGATATTGGAATTTTTCACGGGGATTGAATGGGAGGAAAAGTTCACTTTTATCTCAATTTTAGGGGGGGGGGGGGGTGCTGAGACCCGACCGGTAAGTATCATTCCCGATTTTGTATTATAAGGGTGGTGAAAATAATGCCACATTTCGTGTTCAATCTGCGTTGTTTTTCTCAATATTGTTTTTGCAGTTTTAATTCTCAGTAATATACAGTTTTATCAAATTTCAGGGGGAGATGATTCCAGTGCTGTAATTGTCAATGGGGGTTCGGTAGCACGGAGAGGTCGCCCCCTTAGAATTTTCAGGGCAAAGGTATTTTAGCCTAGGTAAGTCTGCACTGGTAACCTCAGTGAGGACATGTACATAGCACAGATTTGGTAGTAAGTATTTTAGTCTTTGGTGTCCCCAAAGGTAAAAATACTCAACTCAACAGTGATGTTATTGTGATGAAGATTGTTTAATAGTGCTGCCTCATAGTGCAGGAAATTGCATCGAAGATCCCCGGACCCCCCCTCCCCCTAAACAGGAGGGGGAAGCGCCCTGAAGGAGGAAAAATCCTGATATTCTATGATAAAGATGTCCAAAATTGATTGCTTTTAGATTGCAACTTTTTAACAATTCCACACAGTGGGAGGGCGACCCCCTCCCCCCGGGCACTTGAGCTCGCATGATTCGCCCCACCCCTAGAATTTTCTTCTGCATCCGCCACTGGTTGTGTGTGTGGGGGGGTTGCGTGTTATTAAACCTCTGGGATCCAAAGAAAAAAATTACCCTAGAATTCACAAAATTGCACTTTAATACAATATCAATTTTTTTCAATTTCCTTAAAAACGGCCATCTTGAAGGTTCTAAATTGCTAAAATCCAAGAGCTTCCGGGGGCTCCGCCCCCTGGACTCCGGGCAAGGGCTCTGCACCCTGCCAGGGGCTCTAGGGCGGGCCCCTGGACCCCACCCATTAAGGGCTTTGCGCCAAGGCGCTCGCGGTGTGCGCTCCTCGCGCACACTCTTCATATACATTGCGATGGAAGTAACAGCGAAATCATCCCCTTCACAACTGAGGACCTGTCTATGCCACTGGCCCCACCCCAAGGCTTTTCATCTGTATGTATTTCTGTGAGCCAGTTCACGTGTTTTTGAGAGAGTTGTAGGATGTGGTACATTAGATGAAACCATTGTGTTTTTATATGACTTGATGTTTTGTTAATGCGAAAGCTGACGAATTTTTAAAAAGATTTAGTCTGTGCATGCATGTGTGTTTCAACGTTTTGGCACTTTCACTATAGTCTTTGCTATGGTAGAGTATCCTAGGAAGAAATATAAATGCTATGCAAATGAGTTAGACCTTTCCTACATTCTTGCTAATTTGTAAAATCGTTATAATTTGATTGAGAATTTCATTGAAATGATGTCGTTATTTGTTTTATAATAATATACATTCTGTTCATCTGGCTCTACACCAGCATTGCTTTGTGTTTTTTACATATCATTTCATACAGGTGGTGAAGCCATGCATTTTAAACTGATTTATCATGTCAAATGCGGTTCATTTTATGTAAATGATTGAAATTCTAAACTGTATTCTTTTACTATTATGTTACCTGCATAATAAGAAAAATGGTGCAATGTATTATTCATTGTTAGGTGCTTCTAGATTATTTTTTGCAAAAATATACTCAGAAATGAGAAATTTATGAACATTTCTATCTAAACTTGCTGCTAACTTACGAGTATTATCTGTCATATTCACTGGTTTTTAGATTATCTTAACAGTTACAAATAAATTTAGAATACGTATAGGGAATAATATATTTATTATTACTATTAATAAATGAGTCCCCGACCATTTTTTAAATCAGGAAAAAGTCCACGTAACTCGTGCTGGACCACCCAGAAGGTAATTAAAAAATTAATGAGCACTTGTCACTTTTTGATGTCATTAGTAATCATTTTAATAACACGGTTATCATTTAGCGTACGTGAGTCGTGTACTTTACTACATAGTATTATTTATATGCGTTTGGTATTTTTGCTATTATGTTGGCTCTACAGAGGCGCCGGAAGTTGGGAGGCAGGGGGGGGGGCCCTTCCAATCCAAAAAGTGGGGGGACAAAACCAAAAAGCCCCCCCCCAAATAAACATATAAACATTGTGTGTGTGTGTGTTGTGTAACTTGCGTATGGTCTGGGGTGAGTGTGGTTGGGCATGAGCCCCTACACACACACAAACAAAATCGTGAGCCCCCTTAGGTTTTTGCCCCCCCCAATCCAAAACTGCTTCCGGCGCGCCTGAAGCTCTACCAGTGTAGCACGCTGCACGTCGTTTCCGCTACTGGTTGGTTGCTGTAGCGAAGCGAAATGCTACATGGTTGGATCTGGTAGTGTTAGGTATTTATTAAAATGTATGGCTTGCTGTTTGCTGTGTAGAACATATATTGTCTATTGTAATTGAGTTGATTTTATGTATAAATGTGCAGCACCAGTCTGTAGCTTTTCATTAGTGGCTATGCCCATTATATAAAAATTGTTCTGATGTTATATGAAGGTTGTCGTTGCATTTTGTAACTACTTTTCTAAATATTTTATATATATGTTACATTATTTTTATGGGTTCGTGGAAACAACAACGTTTCGCAGATTTAAGCTCACTATTATTCAAAGAACACAATATGATGAAATTCATGTGCATCCCAGTAATTTGGATACAAACTGTATTAATAATTAATATTAAATGTTTACTAGATTATTCATTAGACTGGCCACGGACAGACACTGGCCCCCGTGCGCATTGTTATTGCAAACGATCGACTTTGCATCAAGATAAAAACAAGATCAAAAGAAATTATTCTGACTGGTTTTGTTGCGTGTTTTAATTCTTATATCTAAGCTACGCTGTGTGATGTTATGCGCAATCAAGTAACTATTGAAACGCTAATCTGGAACTTTCCAAATTACGTAATAATACACGCGGATATTATTGTACGCGCTTAATTTTTCGCGTATCAACCAATTCCATCGTATTACAATTAAGCACGCGACGGTATAAATGAACATCCAACCATCGTATTACAAGCACGCGCTGATATAAATAAATTATCTACGATCGTATATTACAAGCAAGCAACGGTACAAATAAATCATCTTTCATCTTGTAGACGCACGTCAGTAAAAATAAAAAATTACACGAGTGTTACAATATGCTGGGTCTCGTCTCGGTTGTTGGTTTTATGCCATGAGGAAGGCTGCACTCGTGCGCGAAATGTTGCACGAAGTGGCAGGGCCGTAGTGGCTACAGCTACACGCCGCGCGCCAAGTGTCGCATGACTGATTTCGTTACGAAATCAATGATTTTGTAACCAAATCTTGGGTGGCGCGTCGAGTGTAGCATGTGGGGGTACGTGCGGTGTACCGCGATGCCGTGCGTGTAACCCGGACCGTGCGTGCGGTCGCGTCGTGTACCCGTGTGTAGGCCACGATGTAGTGTGTGGAGCGTGTATCTGCGTGATAGACGCGTCAAAGCGTCATAAATAGGTACCAAACCGGCGATTACGCAAATCCGCACCGACTATAAATAATACTATGTCAGGTAAGTGTACGTAGCCGGAGTGCACCTCGCTGTACCGGCCTATAATGTAACCGCGGTGTTATTAAAATTGTACGACTATCAATGACCATGCACGATAGTCGTGGCGGGTGACAAGTGGCTCATTATTTATTACTTCTGAGTGGATCCAGCACGAGTTACGGTGATTGTCCTGTACTCTGCGTTACTGCGATGTATCTGCTGTACGTGCGCTATATTTATACGAGGTGTACCCGGCGGGGACGCATTTATTCTAGTAATTATTAGTACGTGCGTGGCGCTAATATCCTGATATCCCTATTCGTATTCAAAAAGTTGTATTCTTTGTATTCTTACTGCTGTCAAGTAATCTAAAACAGTGAAATATGACAGATATACTGTAGTAGCAGCAGTTTGTGACCCGCGTGGTGATACGGTGCGGTTCGTACAGAATGCGTCTGTAATTCGCTTGGGGTGCTCTAGCTTTTTTTCTAAACTGCGATTAGATTACGTCGCGGATGATGCAATCATGCGTGACTCGTGACAGCGAATGAATAACATTGGCCCATTTTTTTTGTTACTGCAGGTAACATGATATCTGGTGACTACAGTGCGATGTAACCCGCGTTATGTTCAGGATATGTTGCTCAATTAACATCTACGTAGCGACGCCCAGGTTAAAACACATTGACGTACACATATCGTTACATTAAATCAGTTTTAGATACAACCGTGCCCTATAGCGATTGGCGTTTCAGACTGACGTACAATCAGCATTGTGATAAACACAAGCAACCACCAAGTGGCACGCGCGCGTACACGGATTGTGCACTTGGCTGGAAGCTTACCAAGCGGAGATACAGCACGTACCACGCAGTACACGCCAGTACCCACTTTGTAGACTTTGCATTTCGTACGAAATCAAAGTTTGTAACGAAATCAAGTCAGCTACACTTGGCGCCGCCAAGTGTAGCATAGTAGCATGTCGTGCGAATCACTCTAATTTATAAACAAACAGGTCGCACGAGGGACTCAAGATTCTTCAGATTGTTACTTTCTATCCAGTTAATAACACTCTCGGCAAATCAATACGATGCGACAAAGCGTATATGGCTTTGCCGAGAGGCTACGCGACCTACAGGTTTTTTAGCACTGTACTTTTATACGTACATACCTCGAGAAGTTCATCTTCGCACCATTACTCGACTGCAGTATGTCAGCTAACGGATAAGATCATGAAGTGCCAAGTAGAGACTTGTTTCGTAAACACAGAAGCCATGCCCGAGAGTAAGCCTAAGAACTCTGTTAAAACGATCGTTTACACTCCTATTCCTCGCAATGTTAGATTGCATATTCGCTACATACGACATCATCTTCGCAGTAGCATCAACTCTTAATGCGTAATTAACGACAAATACGCTACTCGACTGAGTTAAGCAACTCGATTTTGACAACGCTTCGACTTCGCGAAACACTGCGGGCACGGCGCAACATGTTAATCGTAACGATAGAGTGATCACTTGATAGACTTTGATTCCGTTCGAAATCAGGGATGATTTTCGTGTAACGATTTAGACTCTCAGGTCAGTGGGTCACATACCATTGTGTGCAAGGGGCGGCATGACGGCTCTGCCGGTCCAAGTGACTTTTAGCGCCAATAGGATTTTCGTGGAACTGAACGAAATCACTCGACGGTAGCTGATTTCGTAACGAAATCACTTTCTGTAGACTGATTCGTTACCGAAATACAATGATTTCGTGGAACGAAATCAGTCATGCGACACTCTGGCGCGCTCCATACTGCGATCGATGAGCCTTTGCCCGCTTACAATAGTATAGTACGGCTCATAGGGTCTATGTCTCCCTGGGGTACTGCCAGAACAGTACCCTGGGTCGGTCCTGTAGACGCGGACCGTACCCTAGCATAACTATTCGATATGGTTAGGGTTAGGGGTTAGGGCGTAGGCGACTCCATAGACTCGTTTAGTGGAGTAAGGACCGAGGCCTACGGTAGAGCATATTAGATAGTTACCAGGGTACGTTCCGGTATACCGTACCGTACCCAGGGTACGTTCCGGTATACCGGCGTACCCGGTACCGTACCCAAGTTACGTTCCGGCAGTACCCAGGAAGACATAGACGGTATTAGACCCTGTCAGCATGTCGTCTTTTTATGGCTTTATTCGTCTTCGTATTTTCTCTCATCCTTACTCCCTTGCCTTTCCTCTTCCCTTCATTATAGTTTTCTCCCTCTTTCCATTATTGTTCTCGTCTTTTCTTATCCCACTTCTTTCTCTGCGTCTCGGGGCCGTCTCCTTCGTTCCCTTCCCATTTTCCTCTGAATAGCAGCGGTTTTTCCTTATAAACGGCATATTTCGGTGTCATTACGGCTCATAGGGTCTTTACTGCCGGATAACGTAACTCCTTGGGTACGATTCGGGTATCCGGAACGCACCCTGCGCTAACTATCTGGCAGTTGATATGTTAAGGGCTTCGGGTTAGAGTTATAGGGTTAGGGTTAGGGGAGTAGGCGAGCGACTACCTTAGACTCAGTTAGTGGAGTAGGCGACAACGGTACGGTCCGGCATATTAATTACTGGGTACGTGCGGTATTACCGGAGGGGTCTATACCGTATACGCGCACGAGGCACACGCACACACACTACGTACACACGCACCGGGCGCACGCGCCACAACGCAGTCGCGCGCAAAATCCCTTCTTGCAGATGTGGGGGCGCGCGACACCCAGTAGTAGAGCACGCCGAAGGGGGGGGGTCTGGGCTCTCCCCCAGAAA
>NW_014577743.1:0-222 GCF_000485595.1 Priapulus caudatus | reverse complement strand
CTCTCCCTCCTCCTTCTCCATCAGCTTCTCCCTTCTCCCCTCCTCCTTCTCCACCACCTTCTCCCCTCCTCCTTCTCCACCACCTTCTCCCCCTTCTCCTTCTCCACCAGCTTCTCCCCCTCCTCCTTCTCCATCAGCTTCTCCCTTCTCCCCCTCCTCCTTCTCCACCACCTTCTCCCCCTCCTCCTTCTCTACCAGCTTCTCCCTTCTCCACCAGCTTCT
>NW_014577742.1:139165-169794 GCF_000485595.1 Priapulus caudatus | reverse complement strand
ACAGCGCAATTGGTGATGAACGACATGGCCAACACCGGTATTACGGGTGATGAAAGCATCTCAGGTGTCGGCGGCTTATTCTCAATTTTCGTAATTAAACTGGAAAATAGTTTCAAACCACAGGGTTTTATAATACACTAAGAAGTGTTACGCGCAAAACTAATTAAAGCACCCTTTCCTCTATCACTTCAAACACCACCCCACCACCTGGCGCTTACGAGTTTTTCATAAACTGGTCGTACAATGCCCGAATTAATTCGGTACGTGGAAATTACGTAGAATAGAGTACCAATTGCTGTGTTAGAACTTTAAGAATGCGCCAGGGGCTATACGCATTTATTGCCCGTAGAAGCAAGGTTGGGCTTGATATAAAAGCCATGATGAGCTCACGACATATAGTCGTAAGAAACGGTCTGAGGTGCTCAGGTAGACGACCAGTTTTAATGTACGACGACGGGGACATGGACTCCCCTGGAATCGCTTGAGAATTGGCTCCACGACAGTAAAAGTCGCGCCAAACAGCCCGATAGCATTTCGAAACAACGTTACTGTAACGAGGTCAGCAGGACCCGGGGCTATAAGCTGTAGAAACAGCGAGAATCAACTCGAACAAGCCATTCAATTCTAACGTCTGAGGGCATTACGTGGGCTAGTTTATTTCTTATATACAGGGTTTACAATGTCACCCATAGTTGAGATAAATTGTCACTGCTCATTACAGTGTGAGCGCGTCCACTGGGAATGTGACCCCCTTTAGAGCCCAAAAAACACCTTACCCAGCCAACCCATTCACCCACCCACCCGCCATCCACCTATCTACCTGTTTATTCCAAAAGTAGGTTGTTTTGTTATGCTTGGACAATTTATAATAATGAAAGCGATCGACACAGTTGTTTTCACAGCCTATCTGGAAGTAATGAATTATGTATGTATGTAGGTTATCAGTGTTTCACCGCCTACCAGGCATTAATTTCTCTGAAGCGAAAAAGGAGGTATTTTTTGGTCAAGACGAGCAGAGCTATTGATAAGGCAGATGTATTATATCGGGTTACGAGCATGCGACCAGACGAACAAATACCCAGAAAACGTCGCGTGCGGGTCTCGAGGTATTGCACCAACGCATGCTTGACAGTGTACTCTGGTATAGTTGTCACCGTTACCACAACCTGGACTCCACGGTCGCCACCCCATGAGGGGACCCTTTTCGCCGCTGGTCGGACGCCAAACCGACATCGGTTGCAGGGGGCCTACTTGGATGGCTGCTAAGTTGGTTTGTTGGTCGGTGGTTTTGCATGGCTTCGCCATTAGGCGCGGGTTATCAAGTAGGTAAGGGCAAACTGGGTTCCCTTCTCCTTTTCCCCCGCAGACGTAACGGGTTCTGACAGGAATTTAACGAAATGAACAAACAGGAATGTTCCATCTTTTAAAATTACCAATATTAACAAGTGCTTTGCCTGTAAGACTGTTTTCTAAACAATTCTCCTACTTTCATTGTTTCCTCTGGCGTCTGTGTTTTCACGTTATGTTTTGTATACGGCGTGCAGCGGAGACCACAGGCCCAAGTATAACTCTTTACATACAATTTATACACTTTTCTGCGAATTTTCATTTTTCCGCGCAGTTAAAATATAACATCCACAAGCAATAACATTTCGGACGCGGAATGGTAACCGCTTAGTACGTAACTTGTCGAATATTTATACGCCATTTTTTAGCTATTGCTACATTTTATGAATACAGTTTTTACGAACAGTATATGACGCGATTGGGTACGAGTTTGACGTCGACGATATAATCGGAAATTCGAAATATATCATGCACAGTATATCACAGCGATTGGGTGACGGACGACGCGAGTATTTACGCAATGATATTATACACGGGTATTCGGCATTATATTATATCGCAGTCTAATCGAGTTTGGGAATTGTATTTTATTGTATTTTGAAAACTCGGGTTGAAGTCGTATTGTCGTGTTGGTATTTGATATGTATTGCCATTGTGTTCGAAATGATTGTTGTTATTGGTTATTAGTTGACATTGGGTTACGCGGTGGCAGTACAAGAAACACTAGGGTAAGCCTATACACTTAAAAGGTTACGATTACAAGCAAAACCTATCACGACGATGAGCCACAGCAAGCTTTCTTTCCCCGGTAATTTTTTTCTTAACAAGTAACTCTCCTCCGTCAGGCAGGACTGCCGATTAAAATTTTTGGGGGGGCAGGGTGAAATGTAGTGCCAGAAAATATAACGATGACCGTGGGAACAGGGACGGGCGACCAGAAGCGTCCCGAATATTTAGAAGGGACGGCGGTCTCACGGGACGGCGGCAACCTGCCTCGCCCGACTCTAGAACAAGGCCGAAGGCAAACGGGCAAGCAGTAAGCGAGTCGTAATGGACAGGTCGAGAACTGCGTCAAGAGGCATCGAACCCAAACAATAAATCACCCGGCCCCAGCCGTTCATTGCAGCCACTAGCCAGACCATAAATTCAGGAAAGCAGTGGAACGCGGGCCACGCGTTCACAGCCTTAAAGATGAGGGTTTTAAGAGAGAAAACGGCGGGTGAGTCCCGGACTGCCGATTGGCACGTGTACACTGTCAAAACCTATTCGTCGCTGTGTGGAATAAAGCGTACAAGTTGTTTACCGTTGCATCATCTGTTTACGTCTATATCTACGAGTTACCGGTCTACGGATACATGCTTTAGAGGCTACAATAATACTGCAAAGATCGTCAAAAAAAACGGAAAAAGTTTATTTATTCGACTAATACTGCAACATGTTTCAGCATTTTACCGTTGTACGCTCTCCTTCTTATACGCTCTTGGTGAGATGTCCATGTAGATAAATAAGTGTTAAAAAGGCCGTCATTTTGGTTGTCTGCAGCCATTTTTCGTGGAACAATTCGGGCCAAGTGCAGAAGCGAAAATTGAGCTGACAATGTTCTATAGCTTGCGGCAGCTATCCGGGGCTATAGTACTAGAGCTAGTTGTTCCAGATTGGAATCATCCCGGGGAAAAAAAGAGAATTTGAATGGCGTTGTTGTTGCCAGTGCAAGCTGCCGAAATTTGTGGGTTTTTTTTTTCTGGTACCTGACATCCCCGGGATCAGATATCTATTCGCCGGTATTGCCTATGAGGTGGTTTACAACCTCATATATTATACATCACTACACTCGAGTTAAAGCGTCTAGATACATAAGTTGTGTGCCACCGAGTTGTCCTTAAGAGCTGACGTATGCTATATTCGCCCATAGAGGTAGTGTTGTAACAAATCTTGCAGATCTGTTTTGTATATCATTTCTAGGCTTATTAGCTCATCTGACATAAGGCGGCGTTCACACAGACGTTTTTGGCTCGAGGCCTAATTAAGCTCGCGCCAGATTTGGCTCGAGCCGAGCGTTCACACGGACGTTTTTGGCCCGAGCCTAATTAGCGCCCGTGCCAGATTTTTGGTCCCATTCGAAAGTCGGACCAGGCCCGAGCCAAATTTTAGCACCAGTTTTCGGCGAGTGGTAGAGCAGTAGAATCGGTTTGAGCGGTAGATGCCGCGATTGTCGAACCGTGTACTTCGACGAAATAAAGTCAAAACAGTATAAAAATTCGAAAAATTTGATCAGGATGCACGTTTTCAAGATTGATAATTAAACTCGGAACGTAGTAAACACTCTGAATGTAAACAACGCCATCTCGCGACATACTGCCAAAGTATCTGTGAAGTATTTGTGCCAATAAAATTATATTTGAATTTGAATTTTTGAATTGACAGACAGTATTCATTTGCGTACGTGTAAACGCGCCGACTCAAACCGGCCTGAGCCAAATCTAGCCATTTGGCTCGAGCCAACCATGACTCGTGTGAACGCGGCTATAGTCAGATGCAGCTTGTAGAATCGCATGAGCGTGCGTCCGTCCGTGCGTCCGTCAACAGTTGGGCACAAATCTTAACCGCTTGACGTAACGGTCACGATATTCGGGACGTGGGGGGGTAATCCGAAAACGAGTTGGATGTCGAAGCTGGGGGTCAAAGGTCAAAGGTCAAAGAGGTGTAAAATAAGGGGGAACATTCCCTCCTTAACTTAAGGTATATGGAGAAAATGCAGAATTGCGGCACAAATCTAAACGGCTCGACCTAGGCTCGTGTATATGTCGCGTGTATAGCATCATGGTAGGAAAAGCCATCACTGTGCCGAAATTAGAGGCACAGGTCAAAGGTCAATGGGGACAGGGCAGATTTTAGACATCTTCTGAGGACATGCGTCGACGGGGACGCGATTGAAAAACTTTTTGTTTCAGCGGTGGCCTACCATTTTTATGGCATTATTGAAAGGAACATGAAATGGGCTTTCCACTGACGTGCGAGAGTAAGTGTCTGATAACCTTTTGACCCCAGAGGAGGGTTAAACATGGATTTGTTGACTGTTTAACATAGGACTGAACTGCTTTGCATTAGAGCCCCCTTCACCTGCCCCTCCCCCCACCCTCCCCACCACCACCACTACGCTCGCGCTCGACGCATATCCATGATAACGTTAATATAGCGAAGTCATTAAAGCTACACAGCTATATCTTTATTACTGTACTACCGGTATAGCAAAGCCTGTCAACGCGGTGGCGGGAGGGCGCACTAGATTCAGTTGCCAGTGAGTTTATCAGAAGAATAGCTGGCTACAGTACACGTCAGTTGAGCGCTGTCGCTCTGCGGCACTTGTATTTATATTTCTCTTGGTGTGGGTCCCACAACTGATGAGCAGTAATCCAGGCTTGGTAGTACAAGAGTTTTGTACGCTCTTTTCTTATTATACTTGTAAGTTGTAGTAGTAGTACGTGGGTGTTAATAAAACCCGGACCCGGACCCGGAAAACCTGCATATATAACCGGACTGGAGTAGAATGGGTTAGGGTTAGGGTCCGGGTTTTATGCAGGTTTTTCGGGGTTCGGGTTTTATTCACACCCGTAGTACTAGTACGTTGCTCTTATCGTAGTAATGTATGCTTTGTTAATTATCGGATTAATTTTAATAATTTCCTGTAATATTGGATTGCTATCCTTGCTTAGTGATTACGTCACCGTAAATAGTTAAAGTAAAGAAAATATTTCCACTTTTTCACAAAATGTAAGTAATTCTGTTCTCTTTTTATGGTTAAATTGCTGCATTATACGTCCTATTTTACTATATTGTTTGATGTAAAAATACACTCGTGACTCATACATAGCCCATAGTGCTCAAGCAATTAATGTCAGGATCATATTTATCAAATCGTCCAGGTTTTTTAACTAGTTGAGAAACAATCTTATTGGGTAACAATTTGACGATACGTTCAGTCCCGTTAGTACTTACTTTTAATGTAAAAAAATCGTAATTTTTTTTACAAATATACACCATAGAAAATTCGTAACGTCAATTTAAAGGCACAATACGAGTGACGAAGACAGTTAAACCACTCGGGGTTCCTTAAGTTCTTCCTTAATTTTTTTCTATTTTTGTCTCGACGTGTCACGTGTTAAAGCTAAAGGGTCACATTACCTAAGGTTCCTTGCATATTTTCAGTTAAAATAGGTTTAAATTACGCTTCATGAAAAATATTGTTCAATATTTGCTGGAAATATTTTTAATGTTTTAAAACTAACGGCCGCCGTTGCTTACAACTGGCGCCACTACAAGCACATCCACTGACGAAGTTGCATAGTGCAACTTTACAGCTGCAAGCTACAGACCATGGGAGTTCCTTATTTATTAATTAGTGGGAGGATTGCAATAGTTTATAAACTACTCGTAGTTTCAGTTATATTATGGACGAATTTGTGTTAAAATAAAAAATAATCTAGTTTTAATAATTTAATTAATATTGTAATAATTATTCAACCACGTAGGATTGGTATAGTCTATAATTTAATGTTCACAGCTCAGGTGCTAGAGTCTATGGAAACAAGCAGGAAGTCACAGTGCATCTGACCGTGAGTCCACTGGCTTGGTTTCTCCTAGTGCCACAATGAATCACGATTGTCTCGATTACGAGATTGCACTACACATCATAAGTTGCTACTCGGGCGAGTGTGACACTCTACCACGTCCCTGCAAAGCCGCATTGACGATGCACAAAGTTTGCGACACGATCCTCAGTGAACATGAGATGCTGTACTCTCAGCTTGTCATGAGAGCGTTGTCAGACAATAAGAGAGACTCGTCCGACGTCATTGTTCAGGTTGCCAGGGAGGTTTTCAAGGATGGCACGATAAATTGGGGCCGAGTGGCGGCACTCTACGCTTTCGCAGGAAAGATGGCGAGGTACTGCAAAGCGAACGGCATTGAGACTGACACACTTGTCGATAGTCTGGCCGCGTACACCTCGACCGACTTAAAAGACTGGATATGTGAAAATGGGGGCTGGAATGGATTTGTGGAGAAGTTTTCCGATACCAAGGTGGAAGACACGCTATGGAAAGGCATCATGTGGACTTTGTCCAGCTTAAGCACACTAGACTCGATCCTGTCCTATACAAAGTGATTGTTGTACTTGTAATATGCAACCTCTTTCCACTATAAGTATATTATAACAAATAATTTTATTGTAAATATATTATATATTTGTATTATTTGCTGATGTGCAGATATCGCTGTTGTGGATTTCAACCAGACATGTCTTGTTATTATATTGTATCAAGAGCTAATAATACCTAATAGCATATATAGGTATTATTATCAGTACATGTTAGTAGGTAGCCATAACCTGTACATCTCTAGAATCATGTTACATTCAGCTGATCAAGGGCAGTACAAGCTATGTGCATTATACAGTCTGTACAGATCACTAATTGCAAGGTATGCATTATAGCTTTTATTAAAAGAAATAGTTCTGCTTTTTGGACTTGGGTGAAGAAAAGAAGTGGTATGTAATAAAGTTATTTGTTGTCGCTATTAAAACAAGTGTTTTTTTTCTAGGCACTGCATAAATAATTCTGGTGCACATTTCATCCTGCCATGCGACCCCAACTCTAATAAACTACGTAACAGAGTTGCTTGCAATAACAAGTCTATGATACTTTTTCGACAGAGAAGTCCATGTCTTTATTGGACCTTTGGTCAGACACAGCAACAGACCCAACATGTACAATCGGCTTCATACAATATTTCGAATATTCTGTAGAGTTCCTACTTCTGCTTTCCCGAAGACAGGTCATCTGTATTTATATATTACTGTCACAATCTAACGTTACTAGTCGCTAGGGCTGTAACCATACACAAGCCTCTCGATTCGACCCGGTTCTCGATATTAGCCTCGATTTGATTCCCAAAATAATGAAATTTTTTCTTATTTTTTATATTTTCATTATTTTGCAATAATAAATTATTAAAAATTGCCAATGAATACTAAATGGTGAATAGACTAGAGTCTAGAGAGTATTATATACACTGCACAGATGCTGAGTAACGTTGGTGAGTAACACTCCACAGTATATATAATGGGTAATTTTCTCAATAAGGGCACCTTTTTGATTTTTTTATGTCCAGGCCTCACATTTTTTTATTAATGAATTCCAGTAAGCATTATATCCATTAAAATGTAGATTGGGGGTATTTCCACTTGGAAATAAACTTTCAGCACTTTATTGCACACGGTTTTTGAGTTTTTTGGCTACATTTTAGAATGTCCGAGATCTATGTCATCTATGTCCCAGTTTCTTCAAGTTTTTTACATTCAAACACTCCTATAACCATATGTTCATTTAAAGTTGGTAGGAGTACAATATCCATAGCAAAAAAGAGCTATTAAATACACTAGTTTCTAAAAAAAATGAAAATACAGGTGTCCGGGCAAATCCACTCCACTCCATAACAATCAATGAAATGTCGCCCCCTATTGAAGGGAAGTAGAACTAAGACATGTACCTCATGTAAAAAGTCAGTTTGTGTAACCCCCATATATGTCATGTGCTCTCAGTGTTGACATTTCCTCACAGTTTCTGTGAATTTTCACATCCTATTTCATCATCAGGTGGGTATACTTTCTAAACTCCACTCCATAACATAATATCCATGGTAACCATGGAACAACTTTTCAAATATGTCTATCATGCTACTGGGGCAGGGCCCTCCATAATATGACAGAATATTTCAAATTATATCTTGCTGCTGAGTGGCTGAAGGTCATTTTGTGTAAATATTTCAACTCCGTAACACTCCACTCCATAACAAATGACTGTTATCGAGTTAAGCTCTACTGTTACGGAGTTGTGATATGTGCTTAAAATGTCAAATATTTGTTTACAATATGATGTCAGGCCCTCTGCTCTTTAGGTCTTTATTACTTTATATAGGATTACACAAAGTTGAAAACATATTTGTAGCTAGTTTTATTTCACTGGGAAATGGAATTTTAGTGATTTTGTTACGGAGTTGAAATTTGTGTACGACCCTACTAAATATTTTAACTGTTGTTTACAATTATGTCAGGCCCTCTGCTCTTTAGGTCTTGTTCATTAAAGGGACAGTAGCCTCTAGGATTTTACTGCATACAACTGTACTTACTGTATAACAAATCGTCTATACCCACATGTATTTGTCACCAGATACTTAATTAATTATTTACACATCAACGCTACGAAATTTGAACGGCGCCATGACACCCGCGACCGTGCTGCCACCCTGAAAAAGTTGCGTATTTGCATTTTTATTTTGCAGGTAAATGACCGAGGGCCAATCACAAACGTGCAATTATATTTATACCTAAATGCTATTTAACCGAACGATATTCATTTTAGGGCAAATTTTTCCATATTATAACTGAAACTATATGTCGTTTATAAGATATTACAATCCTTTTGCTTTTAAATGAATAAATAAGAAATACCCTCGGTCTGTAGCCCTTGGCTGGAAAGTGGTTTTGCGCAACTTCTCAGATCGTGCGCTTTGAGTGGCGCCACCGTCGTTGTAATCAAACTGTAGTCGTTAGTTTTAAAACACTTAAAAAAAATATTTCTAATGGTGATTGAACAATGAAACTTTTTATGTAGCGCAATTATAACCTAAATTAGCTGAAAATAACCCTAGAACCTAGAGGCTACTGTTCCTTTAATACTTTAGATCGCATCAAGGCAGACCCTGCTAAGAGAGCAAACTTCAGGGGTTTTTCCAGAAATGTCAACTCCGTAACAACATTTCAACTCCGTAACATCATTTTGTCGAATTTTAAAAATAAATCTACCAATTAAATGAAAATGATTTCCTCCAAAAAAACAACCTGGATACTATAATAGTCAAGTGTCTGGTCAGTTTTAAATTGTTTTTTTATGTATGGATCATCATGGAAAATCCTTTCTTTGGAAATCGTTACAGAGTTGAAAGGGCCTAAAGACACCCAGAGATTAAATTCCTTCACCATTAAAAAAATTGGACGAATTAAGCGATGCTCAATTCCTGGTTGTACACCTAAGTGCCTAGTCTACCTGTGATAAAAATGTAGAGGTGTTCCTTGCATGTTTATTTTCTTGAAAATAATTCACCAACTTGTGTGCCCTTATTGAGAAAATTACCCATATAGCGTAGTGCCGCCATCTATTGGAGGGAAAAAGTGGTATCGAAGTGGAACCGAAAATACGGGGGAAAATATCGAGGATCGGATCGAGGGAAGAGAATCGCGATCCGATTCGATTTCGGTAGATCGTTACAGCCCTACTAGTCGCTGTGCACATCAGGCATTTCCACTTCCGTAAACAAATTCCGTATAGCCAACAACTCGTAACGAGGGTTTAACACATTAAACATTTTTTAATAACAGCTTCTTTAGAAACAAAATTACAAGTACGAGGTGAAACAACTAGTTGTCGACTGACCAATCGAGCCTCTGACCTACAATGCTGTGAAATCGGACGAAAGTCATGTACATCAGCACACCTTCTTGCATCTATGTGGAATGCATGTAAACAAATCGCACACACAGACCATACCTTTCAACTACGTAGTTTCACACCCATGCGGCACGGTCTCACATACGCGGCACATCACTCGGTACTCGTGGCTGATGGACTAGACATCTTTCGGCTCCGTTTTGTTGGGTGTTGCAAATAAGAATTGTTGAGCTTTTAATTCCCGACTCGAATATCTTACATCATTACCTACGTTAATCACTATTTACGTTTAGAAAGCGAACAGGAGCAGGAAAGCCATCATAAGACAGAACAGCCCCATGGCCTCAGACAGGGCAAAACCAAGAATGGCGTAGCTGAAAAGCTGCTGCTTTAGACTTGGGTTTCTTGCATATCCAATGATGAGGCTGCCAAATACCGTTCCGATACCGGCTCCTGGAGAGTAATGAAACATGAATGAACTCGCTATACAATTCATGGACACACGAGGCTATTTATACTGCATAACTTAGAATATTGATCACATACATTACTACTTCCATGACTTAATTTTGCAAAATTCCAGCTGAAAATGAATGCAAAAACAGTCTCTGATGAACCAAACAGTTGTACATTTATTTAGACACCTACAAATTTGCTGCATGGATGCTTGGTAGGTCAAGACAATTGTTTCAGATTATGTGAGCCGTTTGTGCTTGGACAATTACTACAGCAGGCAAAACTCTGTCATAAACCGAAAGGCTCTAGTCACAAATTAGAAACAGGAGTTAAATAGCTACAACAGCTACACCACAGAACAACTGCTCACCGGATCCGGCGACTCCCACAGTGGCGGCTCCAGCGCCGATAAACTTTGCAGCAGAGTCGATATCTCTCATCGCTGCACTCGTTTGCAATCCTCGCACCTGCAGATACGACACCACCATGCGATCAGATCACGCTCGTGCACAAGCTGATTTCCTGACCCAGCTGTGTGTGCCTTATGAGCAATGCTGCTCTGCTAGCGATGGCAACTTCCATACAGAAATCATAGGTACGATCCACCGGACTTTGTGCTTCCCACATAACTGCTTAGAAACCTAATGATCTTGTGTGAAGTTGCTCAAGAACCAGAGATGACACAAAGTTGTATACCTGGCTCAGAATTGGTGACATGGCTAGAGATGTGCTGAGCTCACTAGAGAAGCCTGACAAACCACAGTATGAGCTTACTGCTGTGTTCTGAAAGATAAGACAAGTTTTTACCAGCTGTGCAGCATTATTAAGTTACAGCCCTATCGTTCATTACAACTAGAAAGGGCAGTTGTCGCCAACTACATGTATCCCCCCTGATCTAGTATGAATGAAATATCTCTGTAAGGACGTAGAAGTAGACGTAGAAGGTAGGTAAAGTTAAATAAGTCACAAAGACAAAGGGTTGTTACACAACTCATCTGCCTGAGATGTGCAAGTATGTTAAAATTGGTTGCCTTAGGGGTTTTGGTACGCGACACACCTCCCCAAGATGTGTAAGTATACGAAGTTTGCTCGCGCTAGGTCAATTAGGGGCCGAGTTATAGAGCAGAAGGGAATTATGGTCAAGGTCAATGTCAAATAAAGGTTGCAGTGACCTGGTTTCGGTACGTGACACACCTTCTCCCCAAGATATGTAAGTATACCAAGTTTGGTTGCGCTAGGTCAATTAGGGGCCCCCGAGTTATAGAGCGGAAGGGAAATATGATCAAGGGCAAGGTCAAATAAAAGCCGCAGTGACGTGGTTTTGGTAGGCGACACACATTCTCCCCAAGATGTGTAAGTATACCAAGTTTGGTCGCGCTAGGTCAATTAGGGGCCGAGTTATAGAGCAGAAGGGAAATATGATCAAGGTCAAATAAAGGTCGCAGTGACCTGGTTTTGGTACGCGACACACCTTTTTCCCAAGATGTGTAAGTATTCCAAGTTTGGTAGCGCTAGGTCAATTAGGGGCGGAGTTATAGAGCGGAAGGGAAATATGGTCAAGGTCAAATAAAGGCCGTAGTGACCTGGTTTTGGTACACTGCGCACCTTCTCCCCAAGATGTGTAAGTATACCAAGTTTGGTAGCGCTAGGTCAATTAGGGGCCGAGTTATAGAGTGGAAAGGAAATCAGGTCAAGGTAAAGGTCGTAGTGACCTGGTTTTGGTACGCTACGCACCTTCTCCCCAAGATGTGTAAGTATACCAAGTTTGGTAGCGCTAGGTCAATTAGGGGCCGAGTTAGAGAGCGAAAGGCAAAATAAGGTCAATTTAAAGGTCGTAGTGACCTGGGGGCCGTTGTCAGAAACAAATTAGTCTTAACATTAACCTTAACATTAACTTTTTCTCTCAGACCAATGACAGAAACTTCGTAAAGTTAAGAGAATTAAAAATTCTCGTAACTTTTCTCTTAACTTAAGGAGATCCTAGACCCTCCCTTAACTTTAATATTAAGTTGAAAATAACACATTTACACTACAAATTACAATTATAGTGATATTATATTTTATAATAATAAATAAAATGTGTGTTTAGAATGGTGTATGGCATTTGTTCTCTTGTTTTAAATACTTTTGCACTGACCACACGACTCTCGCGTCTCGTGAGAATTTACAGTGTGAGAATTACAGTGTGAGAATTTATCTTGTTGTGCAGAATAAATTCAAGACCGTGTCGTTTTTCATCAAATATTATTTATATGTGGTTAGCCATCATAATATGCATAAATTACTGTGATGTACAATAAATGTGTATGAATTTAAATTTTGTGATCGATTCTCATCCAATCAGCAGCCTTGTGATGAAGTTCCTGTTATCGTAAGTATTCACTTAAGTAAGTTTAGTTACGCTAGGTTTCTGTCAACGCTATTAACTTTTCTCTTAACATTAACATTAGTCTTAAAATTAATCGTAACTTTACGAAGTTTCTGACAACGGGCCCCTGGTTTTGGTACGCTGCGCACCTTCTCCCCAAGATGTGTAAGTATACCAAGTTTGGTAGCGCTAGGTCAATTAGGGGCCGAGTTATAGAGTGGAAGGAAAATATGATCAAGGTCAAGGTAAAGGTCGTAGTGACCTGGTTTTGGTACGCTGCGCACCTTCTCCCCAAGATGTGTACGTAGACCATGTTTGGCCACGCTAGGTCAATTAGGGGTCGAGTTATAGAGCGAAAGAAAGTGTCTTCGGCAGCGGCTGGACAGACATGAAACCATAATATACCCACCGACTTCGTCGCGGGGGATACAATTACTAGAATAAACAGATTATAAAAAAACTTCATGAAGAAAGTAGAGTAACCGTGCAAAGCTAACAAATGTTCCATACCAGTGTCCTTTACCAAGAACACAAAATAAAACTTAACCAAGTTAAACCAGGGTATAGATTTAGATGTGGTATAGAACAAATATTTCAAAGCAGAAAGAACTTTCAGAACGTGAAGTGGAAGAAAGATCAACCATACAGCACACTATTGTGGATAGTTGTCGATCTTTACAGACTTCTTGACCGTAACTGTTTCCATAACCACTACAATACTTACTGGTAATGCTCAGGTAACAGCAATACTCTACAGTAAGGTTAATATATCTTATAACACTCACACACTAGGGGGTGAGTATTGCGACCAAAAACCGTATTGCAATATATTGCAATACGACAAAACCGTATTGCAATATTTTCCAATACGTATTGGGAAGTGTATACCATGCATGATATAGTAACAATTTGATGGTTTTAATATCATCATATATTGTATTATATGACATGATTTAATTTCTCATGTTTTTCTTGAGAAACAGAAGCACGGCAATGTTTTCCGCTGACAGTGCAGCACTCTGTGCCGTAACAATGTCACCCGCTGTACTGAATACCCTCTCGGAAGGCACTGACGTAGCTGGAATACACAATACCCCTGCTGCATAATTGGCTAATACTGGATACTGAAACTGAAACTGAAACAGTGGGTGCTCGCTTCAGCTTGTATCGCGCGCGCGCGGGCACTCACGTGAGCATAGGCTATATATAGACTCCCTAGTTGCCGTGCTCTCTGCCTCGCGCACACGTCTGCCCGCGCAGTAGTACCGCGCACTGCTCCATGCCGTGGTCGCTTACCAGTAATACTGTATGCGTCGTGCAGGCATTGTGCTTTCGTAATATATACACCGCCAGTGCATAATTTTCGAGCCCATTAACAATATAGACATAAAGGCAAGTGTCAAGTAATTTATTTCTTGTTATACCACCGTATCGTAAAATATCGATATCCGGAAGTTGTATCGCGATATATCGAGTTTTCAAAATATATTGCAATATACCGATATACCGGTATATCGTTACACCCCTATCACACACCATTGCTTTTACTAAAATATGCAATGATTAAAATTTATGTTGACTTCTAATTGACAACTACAGTAGGATAACCCAGTATTAAACTAACATACCTGATCTTGACCCTTAGATACTGCTCCAGCCAATGGTCTAGCAGCTGCCAGCCTGGTTGAAGAAACCTGCAATGCACAAACGCAAGCCGACTACTAGCAAGAAACCATTGCAACACCTGCTGTAGTAGCCCTACCAGGCTCTGTGACTGTATTACATCGTAGGAGAGGCGATGTAGTGAGAAGCGAGGGTAACTTGCCACTACTTCTGTAGATGCTTTAACACTTCTTACAATGTCTAAAACCGGAGACGCTTTGAGCAACCATCAAGCTTCTATAATAATAATGTACTGATCAGATGTGCACAACATACCATTGCACAGACTTTTAGCATTTTGGAGGTATATTATTATTAGTACAGTAAGTAACACTTGGCCACTTGCACTGGGCTACAATGAATATTTTTCAAGCAGCAGTACCAAGGTCGTAAAGACCGACCGGACAAACACCTCAACAACTGAACAAGCCCAGGCAGATAACCAAGACTGAAGACACGAATCAAGCGTTCGGCAAGCAACAGTCACAAGTCAAGTATTTGCGTCTATAATAAAACTGGAACTCACCAGTGTCCTAGATGCCGGAGCCATGAACTTTGTGCAGGACAACATTTTTGATGTCTGTGGTCGCCGGTATAAAATGACTCGGTATCTGCGTAAAGTAAATCGGGATGATTACACTACACAGTATTAGCCGGTACAAGTCATAAGCAAAATTTCCAATAAATACACGCGCTTGATCACAAAGAACGAGATATATGCTAATAAAATCTATGCACGTCAATGAAAACTCAAAGAAATGATAAGATCATAATCGCGGAAAGAGATTTTCACCGATTCAAACACAACTACAACAAAATTGCTATAATCATGCTAACCAAGGGCAAGGAGGACTTCTATGCGCATGCGCAACCTGATGTCATCGGCACAATTTGGGCACAAACCTTTTTCACAACCCATTATTTTTGAGGAATTATAGGATATTTAATCATAAGATAATTATTTACAAAAATTGCTTACATGCCTAGAGCTAAATTTATTGCTCAGTTATGTGAGTGAAGTTATAGATATATACATATTTATCCCAAGTGATGTATCCACTATCCGAGTTTTCCCACTGTAGCCTGTGGAGCAATCAACATGGCTGTATTCCTCCTCAATATTTGTAAATTTCACGGCTGTGGACAGATTTTCTCGACTCTGAGTGAACTTATTCAACATATAGAAGACAGCCACATAGGTAAACAAAGATCTTAATTAAAAACTAGATGACTTTTGCATCTCTATCAGTAATATATCAACTTCAAGGGCAAAACTGACAAGACAACAAAAACACCAGTAACAACTAGTCGATAAATCATGAAGTAATTTAGATTTTATTCACGCCACACACTAACACAGCTACTTGGGCCGTTTCAATAAGAAAATGATGACAAATAAACACAAATTGTATTTATCACTAAAGTGAACGTTCGGATACGCATAGATATACCACTATGGAGGCGGTTGTTTGTGTATTTTTGCTGGGATGGTATGAAATGAAACAAGCATTGTGCGAATTTGGCACTCTTCGCTGTTGGACATAATACCTAGCTTTGGCCCTGTTGTATTTAATGAATCAATGTATCATCTTTTATTGGCTTTGATATATGTAGTACAATTTATTTAGATGTTGTTAATGCTTGTTACTATGTTAGGCTCATAAGGTCTATGTCTCCCTGGGTACTGCCGGTACGTACCCTGGGTACGGTCCGGTATACCGGAACGTACACTGGTAACTATCTAGCTGATATGGGTAGGGTTAGGGTGTTAGGCTTAGGAGGTAGGCGTAGGCGACTCCCTAGACTCGTTAGTGGAGTAGGCGAGGTACGGTCCGGCATATTAGAAGTTACCAGGGTACGTTTCGGCAGTACCCAGGGACTCTTGAGGGGACTCATAGAGCCGACGGGCGTCAGGTAGTGTAGGTGAGACTTAAGTAATTATATATATGTTAAAATCTTGATCTTTTTTAGATTATGATCCAAAGACAATTGAGAGAAAGGAGCTTCAGCAACCACCTTCGTTGCCACTCAGCTATGTTCTTAGGTTGCTGTAAAACACATTTACTTTAAGGATTATTTATCGTGTGAACACATAATATAATTTTAGATATGTAATTAGCGTGATATGAATTGAGCTTATTTGCATGAGTGTCAAATCCCAATACAGAGACACATGGGGTGGTGGAAGTCTGCTGATATGAAAGTAAGAAAGTTATATTTATAGAAATGTACATTTTGGATATATCTAAGGCACTTTGAAATATCCTCATTCATCATCTTACTAGCTACTTGGCTTCAAAATTTGTGTTGTCACACGTGGTGCTGGAAATTTCATGAAGTTTTTCAGTTTGAGCATAGAGATACACCTCATCTATAAATAAAGCGTGTGATTGATTATATTCGTCTATCAATAAATGTTTACTCTTCATTAGAGCAATGTCCCTGCAAAACATGATTGTATCCTTAATTTATCTATGCCTAAATTATTTGTTGTCATCAAATTCCTACGACTTTCGGAATTCACCTTCAAAAAATTTCTTTCTGAAGCATTTACAATGTTCAGTTTAATGCCTGGCACCACCTCTTGGTCAGAAAACCAAAAAATACAACATGATATAATTGGTGAGTAATGTTAATTTCTCCCATATACCAATGTATGTGAGCTTTCAGAGTGTTTGAATTGCCAACAAAAATATACAGCATGATGTAATTGCATATATTTGGTGAGTAAGCGAGTGATGGCTGGTTGTTCAGGTTCTTCACCGACGCGGCTCGGCGTGAGAACCCGGACCTAACACGATCCGACCAGCTGCGCACGGCAGAGTGGCTTCGGAAGCAGAAGCAGAGGACGCAATCTCCTAGCATGTCCTCCGTACGCAGCAACTGCAACACCCCGACCGGTACTTCTCATAATATATTGCTAGTATAGAAATAGTTAGTACTGCTAGAATTGCTAGTATAGCTAGTATTGCTAATATAGTTAGTATAGAAATAACTAGTATTGGTAGAATTGCTATTATAGCTAGTATAGAAATAGCTAGTATTGGTAGAATTGCTAGTATAACTAGTATAGAAATAGCTAGTATTGGTAGAATTGCTAGTATATAAATAGCTAGTATTGGTAGTATAGCTAGTATAGAAATCACTAGTATTACTAGAATTGCTAGTATATCTAGTATAGAAATTTTGTGATTCCTAGTATCGTTACATGGGTGAATGGATGAAGGGGGAATGTGCTTGGAGCTTACATTTCCAATTGTAACCACGCAATGGATGTAAACAGGGTCAATGTTAGTATTGCTGATATTGTCATCATCATTCGCAATGCTACATGTGTAGCATTTTGTATGTTTAATTTGTATTTTGTATTTATAGTTTAATTTGTATTTTTCAGGCAGTGAACTTGATGAAGAGGATGTCGTGTCGGAATCGGACAGTAACGATTCGTGGACGACACAGGAAGAGTTTAGTTCTGAGCTCATACTTAGGTATAACCTCTTTGCCAACAACTACCAATACATCTCTGATATCTGTGAATACATACTAACAGTGCTAACTTTACAAATTTGCAGACATTCTATGGTCACTAACAAATTACAATGTGGGTTTTGTAAATCATAGTTATAGGAGTGCTGCAAGTACTAAGATTAATACATTGCTAAACTAACTCACTTGCTTTAATAGTATATATAGTTACTAGTATAGATGTTTCTTAATGTGTTGCATTTTTTTGTTTTTAATTAATAACACTCATTGAGTAATATTTTTCTATGATATGCTTTGATCTGGACTAACAGTGAGTCAAGGTAAGTCATAACAGCATACAGAGTGAATTTCACATTGCATGATTGTTGTTTTGAGATGATTTATTGATGTTGATATTTGATGTTGTTTGCTATGATTGTGTATGCATGATAGTTTTGGCAGCACTTAAACAAATTCAAATGTTCATTTGTGACTTGGTGTGTTTGTTTTATGCACAAAATTGAACTGATATTAGGAATGTATGTGAAATGCAATGAATGGTGGATGAATGTTCGATGCACTATTAAACTTTGAAGTGTAGTTAAGTTTATTAAATATAGAGTCAAGAAGTTTTATACATGTGATCATTTTTGTTGTTGTCATCTTTGTCGCCATTGTTGGTGCTGTTTTTATGGGTGTTGTTGTTGTTGTTGTTGTTGTTGTTGTTGTTAGTTTTGTAATCGTGGTGATTGAAATTATTTGAAATATACTGTGTTAAATACGTAATTGTAAATAAATATTAAATCTGCAGTGTTTTTGCATTGGAGTTTATTTAGATTGTACATAAAATGTAGGTAATTTGGTTTGGAGCCAACAATAATTATCTGAATCTTGTTCTGGGCATATGATACCTAATCTGTATACATTCATCGATTTCCATTGTTAATTTTTTTCATAGGAAAATTACAGTACTATGATTATCTACTGCAGTGTAATATCCTTATGTTATACTAAAATAATATCTCAATTTTCTTCTTTAGGATGCTGAGTGTAAACCAGGCAAAGGAGGAAAAGCCCTATGTTTGCCCTGTCCCAGGTTGTACTAAACGATACAAGAACGTGAACGGCATTAAATACCATGCGAAAAATGGTCATAGAAAAGATCTGCGGTAAGTGCTTCTAATGTGAAATGTGCTAAGTAGTGTAAATTGTGTAATAATATAAATATGATATGTTATAGAAATATAAATTGGGCTTCCTGCTGTCATAAATGTGGATTCAATGAATAGGGGCTTAATTAAGATCATATAACCATTCCTAATGGTCTTTGCAGTTAATGACAGTGAATTAATTTTGACACGAGCGTGTTGAAAATGATGTTGATAATCACATTGACAATATAACAACAACAACAACAACAATATTAATATAATAAAAAAGAGGAGGACGAATAAGAAAAATAATGATATCACTCGTTATTTATTCGTTACAGAGTGAAGAAGAACTTCAAGTGTCACTGCGGTAAGAGCTATAAGTCGGCGTCTGGTCTCCGCGCGCACACCGTCTCCACGCACTCCCACCAGCTGCCTGGCAGCCTGCAGCACGTCACTGCCAAGACATCTTCACACTCCACCTTTTCCGGTGGCGCCACTGCGTCGTCGATCGTCGTTTCGGTCGCGAGTGGCGCGTCGGCAGCCCCCAGTGAGGCGGTGGGCAGCATGCCTAGCATCGCCAGCATTGTCAGCTCCATCACGACCGTCGCCGCCCAGCAGCAGGCGTCTGCTGCCATCAATCTGATGGGTGGCGCCACTGTCGCCGGACTCGGGAGCGCCGCTGCGGCGGCCGGTCAGGTGCATCAGGTGTTCGGGAAGAACACGACGCTGCAGGCGGTCGGGAGCCGCATCGTCACGTCCGTCGCCCCCACTGTCATCACCACGATGCCGATGGGGGCGCCACTAACCGCCGTCTCTCACGTCTCGGCATTTCCGGTGACAGGAATCTCTCTCGCCATTCCGCAGCGGCAGTGAGCCGGGAGTTTATGCCTGTCTCGGCGTATAGCAGGGTTTGTCTCCTGAGGTAGGATGGAGGGCTCAGTCATGAAGCTGCTCTGTAATGATGAATGTAGATTATAGGGACCCATCTCAGCGACTCCCTCTTAGGTTGTGAAAGAATTGTAGAGATTCGTAATAAGGGCATGCTATCGATGTTCTATTCAGGCTACTGCTGGGCAAAAGTAAATGTATATTGCTACTGAAAATGTACAATTCCCAAGATGTGAAAATGGACCATTAAAAATACGAGTACCAGCATAGTAGTTCTGAGGGTATAAGTACTGGTCCTATCATCCATTAGGACTGAAGAAGATAGGAATGCAGGAAGGAATCATTACCTATTTTTACAGGCTAAAGACAGGAAAATGTTGAACGTTATGTCCCAGGATACAATGGTATCTTCCAGTAATATTTTACTCGAGGTCAGCATATTTTGCCTTGTTTTATACACCATACACACACTCAATTTAGCCAGGGCCGAACCAAGGAAACAATACGTTATTATTTTTAGCTCATCTGACGTAGTCAGATGCAGCTTGTAGAATCGCATGATCGTACGTGCGTGCGTGCGTCCGTCAACAGTTGGGCACAAATCTTAACCGCTTGATGTACGGTCACGATATTCGGGACGTCGGGGGGTAATGTGAAAACGAGTTGGGATGTCGAAGCTGGGGGTCAAGGGTCAAAGGTCAAGATGTGTAAACGGAGGGGGAATATTTCCCCCTTAACTTGAGGTATAGGAGTAAATACGGAATTGCGGCACAAATCTTAACGGATGGACCTATGCTCTTAATATTCGGTGTATAGTGTGATGTTTAATAGGGTTAGGGTTAGGGTTAGGGTCACAATGTACCTGAAACTCTTGTCAATGCACCATAAAACAAGAGTTTCAGGCACGCGATTTGTATCAACCAATGGGATTTGGGAGGTATGCAGAATGCAGAAGGTTGCTGAAATGATGTGTACGCAACTGCGTATCTGCATATCTGCGCCTAACAAAGGTGTCGTTTATAACCGTAGCAACAGACCTCAGATGCGCCCAGACGCTCTGTGGCTCTTGTTCAATTTATTCCTGTGAAAACTTAATATTTTACCTAAAAGATGTATTTGTGGTCTTAAGGAAAGTCCAAAGTTGATGTAGACTCCAAGAACATGAGTAGTAAGTCGTAGTAGTCGGTGATAAGGTTGATAGTAGATGATATCTGTGTACACCCAGCATGTATCATTCTCAGCAATCAGTCGAACAGTATATTTCAGCAAATTCCTATGTACACCCAGCCAGTAGATGGTGTCTGTGTACACCCAGCCAGTAGATGATCAGTGTGATTGTCTAGAGACTTGGTGATAAACTGCTACTTAGTTGAGCCGTGTTGATTTAATGATGTTTTATCCAAGCGTGACCAGCATTATTTCTCTTGGGCATTGTTCTAGTCATTGATACATCCTTGATGTTTATAATTCGGTCAGTTACTTAGATAGTTAAACGTAATCTATATCTAAATGTCTATATATCATTTTCTATATACCCCACGTGACTGTATGCAACAAGTATGCACAAACAAAAATTAGGGAAGATTTCAAATTAATTCTATGAATGAGGTGAGTAAGTGAAGTGCGTGTGTGATTGAATGCAGTTATCTAGGAAACTTTAAAAATAACTTGCAGGTCTGAGGTTACAGTTACTGAGGGTATCAAGGATGATTAGGATTCTACATCGCATATCAGTCGGGTACTCTTGTAAGTTGTAACGCACTGGGGAATTGTCTGTTTGTTTTTAGACGTTGTTAGTTAAAGTGTCCTATACGAATAGCAGAATAGCTCTATTGTTGTATATTTGCATATATACGTACACTACGTGTTATTGTTGCATTTTATCATTTATTTGTGGTTATTCACACGTGGGTTTGCCACACAAAGTTTTATATGCTGAATACAGTTAACTTTCAATACTGGAATACGCTAAGTCAGACGATCCATATGAAACTAGAAATCAAGTTCATTTGATCTGGTTTTGTAGCAGCGATGCACAAAATGAAGGATGCGTGCAAACTTGCTGCATTTTTAATACGTTGTTCGTTGGTTAAAAATTGTGATGTGCTTAAAGCAAAATTTATAGTTTCATTGATGCCCAGATTTCCTCTTGAACATTTGAAGTAGCCATAACTGTGCGTGCACGAGTCACCTTAATGATATATAGAATCAGAAGATGACTAATTGGTATTGACTAATTGACTGATTTGTAAATAGGTGCATGCGTTTTTGCACACATATGCCACTGCAATGCTGTGCGCAATTTCTGTCGAAATGTGAATTAGGACTGAGAAAACTGTAATCGTATTTAAACTATAGTGTTTACTTTCTACTTAACAATGACAATGTGATATGTGTGTTATATTACATGATGAGGATGTAGTATACGTCTAAGATGACTGAATTTGGAACGCGGTTGAGAAAAAAACATTGCATTTATATCTAGGTAATTTCTCATTTTGCTTCCGGTCGTATCGTACGTAAGCTGTGGCTGGGTAAACGATAGACTGTGAAATGAACCATCGCTATTATACTAATGAGATTATAATTATACAGTAAGCTATCCTAGTCGTTTTCCTCACACATTGACGTATATGTAGCATAGTCGCGAAAGAATAGTTGGTAGGGTTGCTTTGCGTTGACTCCAGATTGTAAGTACCACTAGTCACATACTGCTTAAGGTATACTGATGCGACTTCGCATGCGTTAATGACTTCGAATGGCCATAGCATACGTTCAGTTACTTGGAACTGGTTATTTATCGATTCGCGTTGATGATATTTACCGTTTAGATATTTATTTATTTCGAGTCATGTATAGCCTATGTTGTGGATAACGTGTTATTTGTGAACGTGTAAATACTCTGTGTTCGTGAGCTCCGTAACAAAATATGTAGCTGTAACTCTGTCACAAGCAGTCTGCTTTGCTTCAGGACTTTAACAGATGCGTTGGAGAGATCGTTGATATTTCCTTTCATTCCTGTTGCACGCGTAGTCCGAGTTGCCACGCAATGTAATGTCAGTTTATAATTACGGAATGCCTTCGCTACACCAGGGGTGAATAATGACAAATTTGATAATTTGATCATAACAAATTTGATAATGATTTGTCATTATTTGCCCCTGGCTAGACTCGTATGCAGTCCAGCTGTTAGCTGTTCGTGTGAACGTAACTTGGATGACTGATGATTTGGTCTCTCTACAATTCCATATGTACTTTCTTTGACTGCGGCATTTAATGATCGAGAGAAGGCTCTAGCCGCATCCTCACGAACTAGTTAGTACATGTGTGTACAAACCGTCGTCTTTACATTGTATCTCACATATTTATAAACATTGTTCCGTTGCACAATATTTATTATAGCTTGTTTTGATAATGCCTACGACCGCTGGGTTTTCGCGCAAGCTCGCGGTTATGTGAATTTTTCCTCTGCCGACATTTACTGGTCTGCGTGTATTAAGTGTGGCATGTTAAAAATTTAATATAAATATTATCGAGCGCCACATTATACCAAAATCACGTACGCAATACTTTGTCACGAATTAACCCGTGGAAAATTTCGGTGTGTGAAGTGTCTTGGAAAGGTGTGATAGGGTTTTCACCGCGTGTGACCGGATAGGCACTGCATGTAATATGACAAGTATGATTATAAAGTCAAGTCTATGTGACCATCTAGTCAAGTGCATGCAACCGAACGACGCAGTAACATCGTAGGCTCGTAGCACAGTCTTATATATGAGGCGGTCAATTTTACTTCTGGTCTAACTTGTAATATATATATATTGCCAGAGGCAACTGTACGCGGGCTATAGTACTAGAGCGGGGTATAGAGCTACTAAGCACACGGCATTACATCTGACAGCGGGGGCCGATGTCATGTCTTTAGAACATGTTCATGAACATGTTCGTTCTATTTTGCACTACCCTAACGCCAACTATCTTAGTTGAAGCATATCTTCAGCGCGTTATTTTGTATCTATTATGACATATTACAATTATTAGAGAATAAATGTATTGTATAATGTATCATAATTTGAATTTAATTCATGTATAACGTTTGTGGTGTTCTTCTGATAGCAGAAAACAGCAAAGTCGACGTCATCCTTTTTGCACTACGAAGTCGCCCTTTTTAAATCACGGCGTCGTAGGTAGGGGTACATTTTTAACCTCGACGCTGTCATAAAACATTGTAGTTGAAAAGCGCGACGTCATGGTTTAGAAAATATTTAAAACACGCGATGCGACGGCAATTATGAAATACAAATGTGCGACATCGTGCACGATATAGTATAATTATAGGTTACTAGTGCTCTGAACACGCCACGTTATTATTATTATTAAATCTTTATTATTATTATTAAATCTTTATTGCATGCGCACGTGCGTTACACGTCTCACGTGACAGCAATTATGCAGGCATAGTATATATCAGGGCCGTAGTGGCCTCCCAAAATGTGCTATTGCAGAAAAATGTATGATCACCCAGTGATAATATCAAGAGTGGCGGTTATGGTTTGTGCCGCAGGTACGCATGGCTATAACGCCGCGATCGCGAAGCCGATGCAGGGGGTCTCCGCCAGAAATTTTTTGAAATTTAGAGCCTGGATATCGCATTTCTTGCATTTTCAGGCTATGTTGAAAGCAACCAATTCTGATCATTTTAAAAGGTCAATTTGTAAATTTCAAAGAGGAATGTAGCTAAAGCTGATGTTTTGACTAAAGTATCTAAAATATATATTATGAGTATGATAACTAATAAAACATTGTTTACAAAATTGTATATACTATCTGTAGTATTTAGTATTTAGTATAGTATTAGTAGTAGTTTTTAATATTTCCGTTCCAGTGCATCGTACTTCAGAATACGTTGAAGCCGGGCCGTGAACATGCAACGTGTGTGTGTTGTGTGTTGTGTGTTTGTGTGTGTGCGTGCCAGGGGCGTAGCTACGGGGGGCCCTGGTGGGGCACGTGCCCCCCCACAAATTTTCTGTGCCCCCCAGGTGCCCCCCACCACTGAAAATTCATGCTTGATAAAAAAAAATTGAATTAAAAACAATGCCGTTAGAACAGTATAATACAAAGAAAGAGGGTTCGAACCACATCTCAGAAAAATTATATATTGTGCCCCCCCACGAAAATGTAAGCCCCCCCCCCCAGTGCCCCCTCCCGCTGAAAAAATCCTAGCTACGCCACTGGTGCGTGTGTACGTACGTGCGTGCGTGCGTGTGTTGTGTGTGTGTGTGTGTGTGCGTGTGTGCGTGCGTGCGCGCGCGTGCGTGCGTGTGTGTGTGTGCGTGCGTTCATCTCTCTCCGGGTCATGTTTTTCTTTCCTCTACATAATACAACAATTATTGGTTCAAGTGCTACAGCATAGAATTTAAAGCAAATCACTGTTCTCCCCTCCCCCCACAGTTCCGGAGACCACCTCATTTAAGCGTGTCCAGTTTTATAGCATTGAATTTCAACGAAATCCTAGTTCCGGATACCCCCATTTTCGAACATAGCCGGTTCCAGAGCGTACCACATTCAACAAACATTAGTTCCAGAGACCCATTTTCAGGTCTGAGTTAGTTCCAGAGCCCCCCCATTTTTGACTTCGCAGTGGCACATACCTACCATAATGGGGGGGGGTGAGTGCCCCCCCCCCGGGGTTTCATCTCCTTGGTTCCCTCTTCTATGGTCTATATATCTCTTCTATGGTCTGTTCTCTATATCTATGGTTCCCTGCACAATTTTTTTTGTCAAAATAGTGCCATGGCAGTTCCGTGCTGCCGTGGCAGCCACTACGGCCCTGTTTAAAATATCTTATGCTATCCATACCATGTCATACCATGTATGTACCACAGTACCAGTACCATACCATGTATGTACCACAGTACCAGTACCATACCATGTATGTACCATACCATCCATACCATGTGTGCCACAGATACCATGTATCTATGGTAATTACATCCATGTACACCCTGAGAACAGAATATAGTATACAAATATTGCCAAGAGCTAATAATACCTTATGATGTATTAACAGGGGCGTGTACAGGATTTGTACCAGGCGGAGGGGTCTAACCGTACCCCAAACTTGCGTGCAGGCGAAAGGTGGGTCTGCATGGGGGGCCCTCCCCCAGAATTTTTTTGAAATTAGACCCCCTTAGATACGTTTTCTGCGCGAGCAGCGGGGGTCCGGACCCCCTGGACCCCCCTCCCCCCTGTACACGCCCCTGATTAATAGCTCTTGATATTGTACATAATTATTCTTCTCAAGGTACTCTCATCCGTACACAGTCTGTATTTTCTATTAAAAGGTATATCTGACCTAGAGATGGCGCTAAAAACAGAAATATAGATGGACGTCGGTGCGTGGGGTAAGTAGCGACATGTGAAGTAAACGGCTATGACGTTCGTCAATATCGACGAACCGGCGAATGGTAGTGGGCTCTAGCGAGTGATACCGGCATCAATATTGTTGTCATGATGGCGACCAGCAGGGAGAATGTGAGATTCCGCGGCTCCGAGTACCCCGAGCAAAACGGTGCCTACAATGCGTGCTACCAGATGCCGGACAACAAGAAATACAGCAGGCCGCAGCCGAAACTATACAGCGATCGTATCTGGCTGATCTTGCTGCTGTTTTACGTCGTCGTACTCGCTGTCATCTTCAAAGCCGACCGGACGTTACCGCAACCGAAGACAATCCTCGAAGCGCGCCCGGGCGAATTCAGCGAGGAGAGAGCGCGCGCGCACCTGCTCGCTCTCACGGACCTCGGCGACAGGCTAGTCGGCAGCGACGCGAACGAAAGGCTTGCTGTCGATTACCTCGTGAGGCGGCTGAACGAGGTGAAGGCTTCCGCCGGTTCGGCACACGTCGTCGAGGTGGACGTGCAGAAGCCGACGGGGTCGTTCACGCTGCATTTCCTCGGAGGCTTTACGTCGTACTACGCGCGCGTGACGAACGTGCTCGTGAAGATAAGCCCACGCCACGGCTCGCAGCACAGCCTGCTCGTCAACTGCCACTACGATTCGGTCGTCAACAGCCCAGGTATAATACAGTGTAGCTCCAAGAAACGGTATTGCTAGGGTTACAATACCTCCGTATAGACAATCCGTCGCACAGCCTGGTCGGGCTAAATACAGTGTAGCTCTAGTACTGTGCGCCCTAGCTCTAGTACTATAGCTAGCCCGCGTTCATTAACTGCCGCAGGCAGTTAATGAACGCGGGCTATATAGTACTAGAGCTATGTGCGCCCTTGTTGCCACAGGCACAGGCTATAGCTACAGCCTGTGGCAACAAGGGCTATCGCTACAGCCTGTGGCAGCAAGGGCTCTAGCTACAGCCTGTGGCAACAAGGGATATATATAGCTACAGCCTGTGGCAACACGGGATATATATGGCTACAGCCTGTGCCTATGGCAGCAAGGGTTATAGCTACAGCCCGTGGCAACAAGAGCTATAGTACTACTACTAGAGCTCAGGGTTCTCCCTCGCGCCCCGTTTGGGTAAACTACCCCCTGTTTCAATCGTTACGCCCCGTTTAAATTACCTCCGCCCCGATTAAATTCCACCACAATAAAAGTTTGACAGCGCGGGAATCGATTGTCAAGAATTCCCATTCGACCAGGACACCCGACTCGTGTATTTTTACCGTACCACGCATGCACTGCCGACCACACACAAGTACAAACGATCAACCTGTCCCGAACCCAACACTACCTGTACACCGACTCGGCTATCTTATATATACAAGAACCCCAAATACCGTCTATGGTGTGGTGGCGATTTTACACATTAATTAGTGGTACGGTAAAAAAAACACGCCCCCAGGACCCCCCTAGTTTCCCCTCCCTTCCCCCCCCCCCCCCCCCCCCCCCACCTCCCCTCCCCCCTGTTCCAATTTCATCCTGGGGAGAACCCTGGAGCTAAATACATTATACATGCAGTGCTGATCGCACTGCGTTGTCTGTGTAGGTTGTTCCTAGCTCTGCTCGTGTAAGTCTGGCTCAATCCTAGTTTTGGACCCCTGTATATATAGTTCGCATATGTGCTAAAATAATCTGGGGTGCTAAATAATGATTGGGTCGCTATGCCTGTGGTAGATACAATGAATGTAAACCAACAAGAATACTAGGGTAGCTCTGCTCTTGTTGGGTTACATTATTGTATCTATGCCTGTGGTGGAGTGAAGGATTACATAGGTAAACCTAGGTCTGTTCCTGATGTGTCCCTCCCAAGCCGGTATCAATGCCCCTCTCCGCCTAGGTAGCAGTGTTGGAAATATTAGCTCCCTCCCCCAGTCCAGGGGGATACTTCTAAGGACTACTCAATTTTAATTCATTTGAAAGATAGTGTGCCATTGTTAGGATTTTTGCACTGGGGTAAATTTTACTGTAGAGTTTATACTCAACAACAGCTATCATTGTAGTTGCACCATAGTGTTAGTATGCCGTCACAACCATGGGTGCTGCAGGGTATACGGTACCGACTTTTTAGTGTTACTGTTAGGGCCAGAACTGGCCTGAGCAAATGCAAGGCCCAGAAATCGCGTGGTGCGACGCAATTCTTGTCGTATCTATTAATATAGCTCTGGGCACTTTAAAAAGTTCATTTTAAGAAATTCCAGGGCAGATATAAAACAAATGCTTTCATTTACATGGATTAGACTTTATCATGATGATATAATATTCATGCATTTTACTCTAGATAGTCCTCTCATCTTTTGAATTTGGATACAACATATACCATCTAATTAGGTTCAGAGGAATCGATGTGGATTCATCTTGTGCATGAGGCTGATGAAGCGCTTGGCTCCAAGAGGCAGCTTTCCTTAGTACAGTGCTGGACCTGGTTAGGAATAGGATGCAAACAATATAGGGCCCACATTTTAGCATGTGCATACAGGTGTTGATCCATGAATCTGTGGCTTCATGTCATATATTTGGTAGCCTGATTTTAATTGCCAATGCAGTAAGCAACACCTCATTAGGTTAAATTATTTACTGCTCATGTGCACTTATGTTACAATGGAAGCCCATGTCAGGTTTGACCGTTTTCACTAATTAAAGGTATGTCTGAACCAAACCTGGCTCTGCAATGGCTTAATTAGGTACCTTCGGCATTGCACTTTTGCATATGCCAGTGCTAAAAATAGCAATAATAGTTTGATAGTAACTTAATTAATAATTTTTAAGTAATAAGAAATGAATAAATTGTCCATAATTAGTTTAATATTGGAATCCACGTTTTCGAATGCGAGAATTGAAAGACTTTAGTAAAACGTTGTTTATTTGTCTCGTGTAACTAACTACTATGCTGAACAGAAAATATTCGTAGTACATGTATGTATAATAGTAAACTAAAAAATAATATATAGAGCGTGATGCAGTAACCTTATTAATAGATAATTTCATAGAGCTCTGTACTTACCTCACAATATTTCACTCACATTACAGTCTTAATTTTTCATGAAAAGCTGCATTATAGTAATTATTAATCCAGTACATAGCATTTTAGTGCCCATTGTTCGTCCAGTAGTGCCACTAGAACTACCTGTTTTATGGTTCTTATCATATTTATGTGTTGCATAGAAAATATGAATAAATGACATATGTTAGTTTTAAAGTTTATTATAATATATGGTAATTTCTGTTTTTAATTTGACTCTCTACAACAGTTACCCCCTTCGTACAAACTGACGGAAGTGTCATAACCCTTTCGTATAAAGTGAGTTAACTCACGTTAAAAGATGGATCTTTTTCATCATAATCACACACTCTGGTTAACCCCTATTAGTGTATTTTTTTGATATTTGTATGATCAAACATAGAAGCCGATTAACTAAGAGATCCATAATTAAATCATGTTAATTAGCTATGAGATCAAAAATACTTACTCTGTCATTACTCACATCACATAAGAGTTTTCAAGAAAAAAACGAAACTAGTCTATCAAAATGCATGCACTAAGCTGCAACATCAGCCGTAAAATTGTCGTGTTTAAAAATGTAAAATTAACCGCAAATTTAACGTATTATGCCCGCATCAAATTCTCACTGCGAGCTACGTATGATTCCAGACTGTTTAAAGAGGGGGATACAGCAAACTTAGAAGTATAACACGGCGGTTTAATCACGAAGTGTGAACAACAAAACGGTGGCTGAATTTTTATGACTTCAAACATTTTTCTTCTAGTACTATGTATGGTGAAGTTTTTCACATCAGTTTCTATAGCTAACCTTAAACCTGTTTAAAAGATCATACAAACTACAAAACATTTTCATATGAGGTTTAATAGTTGTTTACCTTTGATATAAAATAATATTCATTTTAGAGAAAGTGCCTAGAGCCAAACAATACAAGTTTCATGAGCTCATACTTCATTTTTAATATGCGTGGTTGGCTGGTTGCTCGCTCCCTTTTCATTAATAAATTGTAAAACGTTTTTATATGTACTAGTATTTGCTTCCCCGCCTTTTCTGCACAATGTCATGCAGTTTTCGCTGTACTCGGCTTGCCGTGTGTTGTCGGCACACTCTTGCAACCTTGTCTTGCTCTCCCCGTCATATCTCTCTCCTGCTTCCATATGCATTTCAAAGGACATGCGATGTGTTTATGTAACGCATAACTCAATGAATGAGATGGGAAGAGAGAGAGAGAGAGAGAGAGAGAGAGAAAAAAGAGAGAGAGAGAGAGAGAGAGAGAGAGAAAAAAAAGAGAGAGAGAGAGAGAGAGAGAGAGAGGGAGAGAGATAGT
>NW_014577742.1:136248-139155 GCF_000485595.1 Priapulus caudatus | reverse complement strand
GAGAGAGAGAGAGAGAGAGAGAGAGAGAGAGAGAGAGAGAGAGAGAGAGAGCGAGAGAGAGACGGGGGAGGGAGAGAATGAGAACGGTAGATGAGATAAGTGCGGGTTCTGAAGCAGTCCAGGAGTGTCAAGGCGGTTCCTCTACACATTAGGGCTTCGTTAAAGTGTGTGACATGAGTGTGTTACGTCTATATAGTAGACGCTATATATATTTCTCCGCATCAGCTAAATTATAGCTCTGATAACGAAGCAGAATCTATTCTTGGCTCGCCTCCTCTCTGTTCCCCCGTCGACTACCACTTACTTAATCGATAGTTATCGTGCAACGCCTCCGTACTTCAACCCTCTCCCCCTCTCTCACACACACGTTCACTCTCTCGCTACCTCCTTCCCTTTCCCCACCTCTTCCTCTCCATTCCTCTTCCCCTCTCTCACGCACACGTTCACTCTCTTACTTCCTCCTTCCCTCTCCCCACCTCTTCCTCTCCATTCCTCTTCCCCTCTCTCACGCACACGTTCACTCTATCGCTACCTCCTCTCTCCCCACCTCTCTCTCTCTCGCTCGCTCTCTTGAGTGGTGCCTTCGTACACAGGAAACATAAACTTGGCATTAACTAAGCCCCGCAGGTACACTGATGAGTCGGTAATGTCTCAACCCTGTCATCTAATATCCGGTGCCGTGAACGCACCCCTCCCTTACACGGCCAGTTAGCTGCCTCGTCTGCGCAATCAATACTTGTCGACGATTTCTAGTCACTGCGTTTATTCAGCAGGTCCAGTGGCGTGAAATGACATTGTCTTCCCTTGCCAGAGTTACGAACCTGAGAGGGAGAAATATTTGAGGAGGCTCACGCTGCCAGCAGATGGAAATGTTTCGATATGAAACAGCATGCGTCCTCATCTATTCTAGTAATGTAACCACGACTGTATAATATAGACTGTACTTAAGACTATATATATAATATATTAGACTGTCTCTATATTATATAGTTTATATTATACATTCCTGATATAATGTTAGCTTGCGACATCCAAATGGCCGTTTCGCAAAAATGCGTCGGATAAGATCCCCCGCCCCTTCCTCTTTCTCCCCCAAGAAGCGGGTAAAAGAAGAGTTGCAGAGTTTAGATGCAGGAGTTCGTCGTTATGAAATGCGGCATTTGGTTCTGCAATCTGCGGGTATGCGTTGAGGCACTGTAGGTCTGACACACAGTGACACGCACTTTACACATATAAACACACACACACGCACGCACACACGCACGCACGCACGCACGCACGCACACACACGCAGACACACGTACACTTCGCAACCTATCGCACTGCGTAAACAGACCGCTTCAAAGTCTATCTAGAATGTGCAGTGCTGCGAGTACGTATACGCTAGCAGAGCGCACGACTGAGCGCGCATGTATGCATGCAGCGCTAATGAGTTTCCCGCTAAGTACCGTAAAAATGTATTGCAATCAAGTAGATGACGCTCGCACGCACGCATGCACGCACGCATGCACGCACGCACGCACGCACGCACGCACGCACGCATCCACGCACGCACGCACGACTGCATACCCGCGCGCGCACGCTCACCGCTACGACCCACACTCAATATACTAATATACTAATATATATATTACTAATATACTAATATATATATATTACTAATATATATTACTAATATACTAATATACGCTGCGAGTGGTAGCGGGCTAAGGTCCGCCTAGCTGTAGCTGTAGCTGTAGGTGGAGCTAAGCTATGTTGCTTAGGTCGCGCTTGCCGAGCCTAACTGTTTGTCGATATGGTGGGTCGTCATTGAAGCAGCATGCAAACACGTGTTCGGCCATTTCTCCTCGTCGTTTGCTATGCGCCGTCGCCGTCAGCGTGTTTTGACGGCGCGCGAAATCGACGTGTGAAACTCAGAAACGGCATCTGGAGAAGCAGAGCGTTCCGCATCCTCGTCGAATAGACAAATCAAAATTTTCGCTCTTGAAGAATGAAGTCGAAAGTAAAGAAATGCAGTCATGCCGCGACTGCGTCATCGGCTCATTAAATTAGTTCCGCTCCTCAGTTTCCGCAGAATAGACCAGTTTGTGGAAATGTCGCTGTTAGATATGTGTGTGTGTGGGGGGGGGGGGCAGAAGAGTCACTTATGCGGGCTTGTAGCCACCGTGTGTGTGCGATGCCGCTTGATAGTCCCCAGCCATTGCTGTCTATACGAACCTCGTTGCGAAACGCTGATGCTGATGCACTGATGATGTTGTATGCATGTACTATCATACTATGGTGATGCAGTATAGAGGGAGATTAATCACGCTTGTTTTAATTTAGCAGCCAGCAAACCCCGAGCGTCGCATATCGAATTCTAACTGTATGAGCGCTAGCCGCTAGGGGTTTCGTGTTTACTGGTTGCGTTGTGCGTGGTTTAATAATGTTATGTGATTAAATTCGCCGGTTTCTCTCTATACTATGTAGTGATTGTTCAGAGTATGCGCGTCTGTATCCCTCTCCCTCCCTCTCCTGTACGCGTACCTGCATCCCTCCATTATCCATACTCTGCACTCTCGCGCGTGTGCGCGCGTGTCTCCTCTCTACTTTCCTCCCCTCTCGCGCTCTCCTCTCTGCTTTCCTTCCCTCTCGCGCTCTCTTTCTGTCTTCCTCTCCTCTCGCGCTCTCCTCCCTGCCGTCCTCCCCTCTCGCGCTCTCATCCATCTATAACACAGCATGATGAGGAAACGCGGATGAGACGTATAGTCCCCCCTGTGCTCACGGTAATGACACATTCGCGCGAGCGGCTCCATATAGCATCCGCCTCTGCGCCTGTTCTTCCCTATCTCTCTGTCTCTCTCTCTGTCTCGCTCCCTATCTCTCTCTCTCTCTGTCTCGCTCCCTATCTCTCTCTCTCTCTCTCTC
>NW_014577742.1:132992-136235 GCF_000485595.1 Priapulus caudatus | reverse complement strand
GGGACGTGGATGGGTAATCCGAAAACGAGTTGGGATGTTGAAGCTGGGGGTCAAAGGTCAAAGGTCAAGAGGTGTAAAAGAAGGGGGAATATTCACTCCTTAACTTAAGGTATAGGGAGGAAATACAGAATTGCGGCACAAATCTAAACGGCTCGACCTAGGCTCGTGATAGTCGGTGTATAGCATCATGGTAGGAAAAGCCATCAGTGTGCTGAAATTGGAGGTCACAGGTCAAAGGTCAATGGGCACAGGGCTGATTTTAGACATTTTCTGAGGACATTGTCTGACCGAGCGATTGAAAAACTTTTTTGTTTCAGCGGTGACCTAGCATTTTTATGGCTTTATTGAAAGGACCATGAAATATGCTTTCCACTGACATGCGAAGAGTAAGTGTCGGATAACCTTTTGACCCACAAGTGGAGAGTTAAACATTGATTTGTTGACTGTTAAGTTAACAAAGGACTGAACTGCTTTTGCTATTATTAGAGCCCATACCTGTGTCAATGTGAGGCTATACAGTTGCACAGTTTAATTGCAAAGGCAAATGTTTGTTGAACAAGGTTTACGCTCCTTAAATCATATGATTTTCTAAAGCAGTCTGTCTATAGCACCCTGCCCCTGGGCCTGAAGGCTGAATGATGAATCAGTGAATGCTCGCATGAGGCAAAAACACGGGCAGCCCATGGCTGGCTCGATCGCTTCTAATCATAATTGTTTCCTGCCAACCTGCAATGCACGTGTTAACTCACAGCTGAGCAAAATTATTGTCTGCCTGAATATACTTACTTGGATTTTAGCCTGTATAATTGTTGCCTGCCAACCTGCAATGCACCTGTTAACTCACAGCTGAGCAAAATTATCGCCTGCCTGAATATACTTACTTGGTGAGGGCAGATGCCATCTTTGATTATTGATTACACTTGCTGGCGCGTTAGTTGCCGCGAGAAACTGGTAAATGGATACGCACGGCCATAGCTACATGATATATGTTAAGATTCAAGATGAAAAGTAAATATTATATATTATATGGTACTAAGTTATTATTTATTCGTTTAACAAAGTTACATGAGAATAAAATCTAATTTAAACTAGGCCTAATGCGAACATAAGCTGTTATCATAGAAATATTAGAGACACTATATATTATGATTTCTATAACTGTTGGGCATAGGAACTACACTCAGGGGCATAGGAACAAAGTATTATCGAGGGGGCAGTAAAAGGCATCATCGCTGGGTTTTAAATTTTTTTATATAATTAAGAGAGAGAGAAAGTCTAAGATAAAGAGAGAGAGAGAGAGTAGTAAATTGAGATGGGGCAGGAAAACGGTGATACGGTGTGTATGCGAGCGGGAAACGGGGTACAATTAGGTCGTGCGAGATGGTGTGCAAGGAGGTGGGAGGCAGGGGGAGGGAGGTCGAATAAAGGGGGAGGGAGATGGGAGGTAAGGGAGTGGAAGTGAGAGGCAAGGAGAGTGAAGTGGGAGGCAGGAGGGAGGGAGGTGGGACGCAGTGGGGAGGGAGATGGGAGAGAAGGACCCCCCGCCCCCTCTAATTAAACTTGGAGATCCATGCTCATATGTTGAAATCTTTTATGTCAACGTCAATGTCATTCATTAACTTGTATTTGAATTGTTATTATTTCCCTTGTTATTAGAATTAGCCCATAGAGATTAGGTGGGTGCGAAAGTGTAGCTGATATATTTGTTTGAATTGGCTACGAAAGTCAAACAAGAATAAAGAAGACTTATGTATAAGACGTCTTGCTAGTTGCTATATGCACAAATGAATTTATCAGCAGAACACCAGCCACCAGATGAGCCCTGTCGCACTGCGGCACTTGTTAATTGTACCTATTATTGCACCTATTATTAATTGTACTCATTATTGCACCTATTATTAATTGTACCCATTATTGCACCGATTATTAATTGTACCCATTATTGCACCTATTATTATTGCACTATATGTAGTTGAGCATCGCTCGACCCACCTGAGCACTGTGTGTCTGTACCCATAATATATATATAATAGCATTTCATGTAATATTATGTAACATAATATCAGAAGTAGATAATAGAGAATTCCCTATTATCTACTTCTTATCTATTATCTTCTGATAATATTTAATAGTAATTATTATTCTACTTTACTCTTAATACGATTTGAATGATACCAAGAATGACCCCTTCAATTCTATCAAGCTGTCGTAGCTAAAAGGATTGAATTGACTGCATGGTGCACTACCACAAATAGGCAATATAGTAATATACAGGGCCGTAGTGGCCTCCCAGAAAGGGCCACTGCAGAAATATGTAGCTGATGCGGGGGGGGGCTGGGGGTACTCCCCCAGAAAATTTTGAAATGTAGAGCCTGGAAATGGCATTTCCTGCATTTTCAGGCTATGTTGAAAGCAACCAATTCTGATCATTTTAAAAGGTTAATTTGTAAATTTCAAAGAGGAATAGCTAAAGCTGATGTTTTGACTAAAGTATCTAAAATATATATTATAAGACTGTATGATAACTAATAAAACATTATTTACAAAATTGTATATACTGTCAGTACATAATTATAAAAAATAAGCCTATTTTCAATCTGCATTTATACTTTACACTCTGTACATCTGTATGTTTTGAAGTTTGAATTTGAATAGGCACATTGTCATATTAAATACACATTCCAAATCTTAAAGCACGGATATAACACCTCTAATTGATCAGTATTAATAGTAACACCAGACAGTCCAGTCAGATAACTTGTCATTTTATCTTTTTATAATTCCAATTTTATCTTTTCTGCCTGGATGGCAATTTACAAATTCTGAAATTACATCATGTTCATCTACCTTGTCTAACATTTCTCGGTGCACATGCATGACCATTGCATTGTTGAGCCTTAACTGGGTCGTGCTGGGTCGGGGGGGGGGGCACTCCATATATATTGCATGGTAGGTATGTGCCGCGGGAGAGACCCCCATTTTCAACCCTAACCCTAAACTTCCATTCCAGTGCATCGCATTTTTAAGAATATCTCGTTCCAGAGCATGCATTAAGTTTAGTTACCATGCAGATCTTACAATTTTGTCGTTCCGGAGACCCTAGTTTTTAATATAATTTCCGTTTCAGTGCATCGTACTTCAGAATACGTTGAAGCCGGGCCGTCAAGGCATGCATGCAACGTGTGTGTGTTGTGTGTGTGTTGTGTGTGTGTGTGTGTGTGTGTGTGTGTGTGTGTGTGTGTG
>NW_014577742.1:130362-132982 GCF_000485595.1 Priapulus caudatus | reverse complement strand
TTTCATGGTCCTTTCAATAAAGCCATAAAAATGCTAGGTTACTGCTGAAACAAAAAAGTTTTTCAATCGCTCCGTCAGACCATGTCCTCTGAAAATGTCTAAAATCTGCCCTGTGCCCATTGACCTTTGACCTATGACCTCCAATTTCGGCACAGTGATGGCTTTTCCTACCATGATGCTATACACCGACTATCACGAGCCTAGGTCGAGCCGTTTAGATTTGTGCCGCAATTCTGCATTTCCTCCCTATACCTTAAGATAAGGAGGGAATGTTCCCCTTCTTTTACACCTCTTGACCTTTGACCTTTGACCCCCAGCTTCGACATCCCAACTCGTTTTGACGATCCCCCCCGACGTCCCGAATATCGTGACCGTACGTCGAGCGGTTAAGATTTGTGCCCAACTCATCCGTGTATTCCTTCCTAACCGTCACTGCACGCATGTATATTAGCAATGCATGGGAGGCACAGCACCTGTCGCTCACAGCTGGTAGAGTGTCTGTGACAATTTTTTTGTTTATTTATGTGAATAAGTTCAATAACGAGTACACCTGCGTTCGGGATCAATGCGTTGCGTGCTTGCTATGCATTGGTTACCGTTATGGTTGTAGACGACATTTATGTCGTGAGTAGGAAGGGCTGTAGCCATGACAGTGGCTATGGCTATGATTGGTGTTATGGTCATGACTAGGACTAGTAATAGTAATATGGTTAATGAGTAGGCACATGGGAATGACGTTTGTTACTTAGGGTAGCATAGAGCTATGGTGTAGATTAGAGTAAAGGCTATAATGTACAGGTTGGTTGTAACTTGTAACTGTGGTTTATGACCTGATCCTTTCTTAATTTTTGTTCATCTATGTCTCCCCCACTCGCTCTTTTCGATATCCCTTCTTTTCCTTATATCCTCGTGTCACCCCTCCCCTTCCCTCACTCTGCACTACAATCGTACAATACCTACTCATCAAGTTGTACAAAGGACTGCATTGCACTCCTCTCCCATTTCTAACCCTTCCTGTTATCTCCATCTATGGCCCACTCTTTGTGTTCACCCTTTTCTTGTCAAAATCTAGCTCTAGTACTATTGCCATTGTTGCCACAAGTGCTATAGTACTAGAGTTAGTCAAAATGCTGCTGACGATGCAATAAGCAAGTGTGCAAGCGACCTGGCAAACTCACGTCAGTGTTTCATTCACTCTACGATGGCATAATCACCATGTAGTATTATATATTCCCTATAACCAGTATCAGCTATATTCCCTGCCTCATTGCGTGTTCACAGGGTAGGTGTACTTGCTTATCAGGATGCCGTTTTTCTCAGAAATACACGATGAATATATTATCGTGCTTCCTTTTTTGCACTTAAAACAGTAATGGTAATTTGTTCCGACATTCGAATCAAAACTGGGTCAGGTAATAACGGACCCAAGCGTCGGAGCGAGGTAGTTATACGTCTTGTACAAGGCAAACAGTTTTATACGTGTGTTTCACACGTTCACGACAAATTGTCTGCTTTGCGGCACTTCGTTGCTGAGCGTAGTTTTTATAGCATCATAGCACGACAATCATTGGCTAGAGCTGTCTATCAATCACGCGAGGCGGGCAGGTTGATAATTACACCTATTATTAGCTCGTCAGATGCAGCTTGTAGAATCGCACGATCGTCCATCCGTGCGTCCGTGCGTGCGTCCGGCCGTCCGTCCGTCCGTGCGTCAACATACATCCTCATTCATCATTTATCCGCCCTTTGTTACATATTTGCTGCATCCCGGGTTGCTATATACGAGCATTGACTATTTCAGGTTTAGCATACATGCATGCTATCTATGATCTCAGCATCGGGGTGACCGACCCTCTCCCCCTCTCTGGCTGCGCAATAATAATAGAATGTAGAGGATGTTTGTGTTGTCGACGACAGTAGTAGTCAACACTGGTAGACACTGATATGATGGTAGACACTGATATGATGGTCGAAGGCATAGTGTATAATATAGACAGATTTATTCTATAGATATATATGTTGCGAGATACATATGCACAACCTGCCCAAACAGTTGCCGGTGAGCTGCAGTGGAGTTTCAGTGATGGAGAGGGTGGCTGAGAAGGAATTCCGCGAAGAACATGCACGAGCCTCTGCGCCTTCTCTCACAGAGACGCGATGTTTGGAGCAGCGGCGACGGGCCGCAAATAGGCTACTGACCGATCAGCACGGCAGATAACCGCAGGTGACCGTCGTGAGGAGCCGTGTTACCTGCAGAAGTCTGAAGCATTGTTTACCTGAAGAACGTTCTCCTCGGCTCCGTTGAAGTTCATGACGACTGCGTGCGGCAGCGGTGTGTCTGACTGCGCTAGCTGCAGCAGTACCTCCAGCATCACAGCACAGCTCACAGCATCATCACTCGCACCTGTAGTACAGACGGAGAGCGTGTGAGAGAGAGAGAGAGAGAGAGAGAGAGAGAGAGGAGGGGAGGGGAGGAGGAGGGAGGGAGGAGGAGGAGAGTACGAAGAAGAAGAGAGAGAGAGAGAGAGAGAGAGAGAGAGACGAGAGAGAGAGAGAGAGAGAGAGAGAGAGAGAGAGAGAGAGAGAGAGAGAGAGAGAGAGAGAGAGAGAGAGAGAGAGA
>NW_014577742.1:124127-125899 GCF_000485595.1 Priapulus caudatus | reverse complement strand
TGTGTGTGTGTGTAGTGTGTGTGTGTGTGTGTGTGTGTGTGTGTGTGTGTGTGTGTGTGTGTGTGTGTGTGTGTGTGTGTGTGTGTGTGTGTGTGTGTGTGTGTGTGTGTGTGTGTGTGTGTGTGGCACACACATAGCACACACACACACACACACACACACACACACACACACACACACACACACACACACACACACACACACACACACACACACACACACACACACACACACGTGCGTGTGTAGGTGCGTAGGTGCGTGTGTGAATGTGTCGGTGCTGCATGGGAACAGTCGTACAACAGCAGGGAGCCTGGGAGCATGGGTGGGCCCATGGTCCGTGGGAATTTAACCAGCTCTGCTGAATCATTGTGCTTCGTCAAAATCGTGCGTTGCTGCATGCTATCGCGTGGCCGTGCCTACAACGTTGCCGTCCGCTGCTGCTGGCGGCGATGCTGCTGAATGCAGCGTTTTGTCGTCAGTTTTAATTAAACACGTCGCTTTTTACGGAACTTACAAAATCAGCACTCCGCTTCGCTTGTCGTGCTGATATAGCAGCGTTTTAATGACAGCATCACCGGCAGCCATTTTCCCAGGGAAGTGGGTGGAAGTTATTCACCCTTTATGGAAGCCTCAACCCCGGCATCTGCTGCATGGTTGCTTCTCCACCGCTCAGCTGTCTATAGTACAGGAGCTAAGAGCCATAAATCAGTTGAATTGTGCATTGTTTGACAAAAGCATGAAAATACTACCATCCTATCTTCAAAGTCTAGTATAAATAACAATAGTTATAGGTTTCATTCTCATCCACTCTGCATCACTGGCAGTGCGGCCATCCTCTCATTAACTGTGTAATCGTTAGTAATGCTTCCGTGCATAATTAGAAGCACTCCGCGCAGCCAGCGGTCTGCCACAATTAACTCTATTAAAATGTTAATTACAGATGACGAAGTGGAATTGATTTATAAAATGCATTGTGTCGGCATAGCACATTTAACTGTCAATCTTAGATCGAATCTATTTAATTATGTCCATCTCAGCTCATCTGTGCTACTAAACCCATATGTACTTATGTAGGAGGAGGAGATGGAGGATGAGGAGGATGGGAGGGAGGAGGTAGAGAAAGAGGAGGTGGGGTAAAAATAGAGGGAGGGGAATAGCATTGTCACAAATCATGCGTGTTAAACAGAAAAGCCTACTCTTGCTACGCGTCATATCAGGAGTAAATAATAGACCAATGATTTACACCGGTTCATATATCATTGTAAATAGATGTTATAATGCAATCCGTTACACGATTAATTCAAGTAGCAAATCCTTTGGGGTGTTTAGTAATGTCTGTGATTGATTTGTGCTCGCATCCTTTCAGGCCAGTCATGGTTTCATCACCCAGCATCCCTGGGCGAAGGATGTGCGTGCGTTCGTTAACCTGGAGGCAGCAGGAGCAGGGGGACGTGAACTCGTGTTTCAGACAGGTAACCGTCTCTTATATTGAGTACCGCACCTGTGTAACACACCTATAGAATGGATATATAGCTAAGAGTATATGTCATAATAGATTATTATAGATTAGTAATAGATCTATTATTATACACTCCTGATAATATCAAGGGTTAATAATGACAAATTTTGAAATAATTGACAGATTTGTCATTAGTCACGCCCTGATTGACCCGTGTGTTTTATGAACGCCCTACTTGTGTTTTATGCACATATGGAGCATGAATATATATTATTGTATATTATATGTATTATATATATATATATATATATAT
>NW_014577742.1:101564-124102 GCF_000485595.1 Priapulus caudatus | reverse complement strand
TTGTTAATTGTACCTATTATTAATTGCACCTATTATTAATTGTACCTATTATTGAACCTATTATTACTTGTACCTATTATTGCACCTATTATTAATTGTACCTATTATTGAACCTATTATTACTTGTACCTATTATTGCACCTATTATTAATTGTACATATTATTGCATCTATTATTAGCTCATCTGACATAGTCAGATGCAGCTAGTAGAATCGCATGAGCGTGCGTTAGGCCGTCCGTCCGTGCGTCAACAGTTGGGCACAAATCTTAACGGCTCGACGTACGGTCACGATATTCGGGACGTGGGGGGTAATCCGAAAACGAGTTGGGATGTCGAAGCTGGGGGTCAAAGGTCAAAGGTCACGAGGTGTAAAAGAAGGGGGAACATTCCCTCCTTAACTTAAGGTATAGGGAGGAAATTCAGAATTGCGGCACAAATCTAAACGACTCGACCTAGGCTCTTGATAGTCGGTGTATAGCATCATGGTAGGAAAAGCCATCACTGTGCCGAAATTGGAGGTCACAGACCAAAGGTCAATGGGGCACAGCTAGGGCAGATTTTAGACATTTTCGGAGGACATGGTCTGACGGAGCGATTGAAAAACTTTTTTGTTTCAGTGGTGACCTACCATTTTTATGGCTTTATTGAAAGGACCATGAAATGTACTTTTTGCTGACATGCGAAAAGTAAGCGTCGGATAACCTTTTGACCCTCAAGAGGAGGGTTAAAAATTGATTTGTTGACTGTTAACAAAGGACTGAACTGCTTTTGCTATTATTAGAGCCCATACCTGTGTGAATGTGAGGCTACAGTTGCACAGTTTAATTGCAAAGGCAAATGTTTGTTGAACAAGGTTTATGCTCCTTAAATCATATTATTTTCTAAAGCAGTCTGTCTATAGCACCCTGAAGGCTAATCCGACCAGGCTCTCCGACTGTTACACGGCGGAGGACACTCTACGCCTCTCGCCACGTATAGTGTTAAGCGAGAAGGGAACTTGTGGCTACCTGAACTTGAAGGCTGAATCAGTGAATGCTCGCGTGGGTAGGCAAAAACACGGGGCAGCCCATGGCTGGCACTCTTCTAATCATAATTGTTGCCTGCCAACCTGCAATGCACATGTGTTAACTCACAGCTGAGCGAAATTATCCCCTGCCTGAATATACTTACTTGGATTTTAGCCTGTAGGATTTCAGCAACTCCCTAGGTAGCTAGTTATGCCATCTTTGATTATTGATTACACTTGCACGCGCCATCTCGCGGCAACTATAGGCCTAGTTTAAATTAGATTTTATTCTCATGTAACTTTGTTAAACGAATAAATAATAACAAGTACCATATAATATATATTTACTTTTTATCTTGAATCTTAACATATATCATGTAGGTATGGCCGTGCGTATCCATTTACCAGTTATGCGAACATAAGCTGTTACCATAGAAATATTAGAGACACTATATATTATTATTTCTATGGCTGTTACACTCAGGGGCATAGGAGCGAAGTATTATTGAGAGGGCAGTAAAAGGCATCATCGCTGGTTTTTTATTTTATTTATATAATTAAGAGAGAGAGAGAGAGAGAGAGAGAGAGTAATTGGAGCATGGGCGCCCCAGCGGAAACGGGTGAGTACGGTGCCTGTGTATTGCGAGCGGGAAACGAGTACAATTTAGGTCGATTGCGAGATTGGTGTGCAAGGAGGTGCGGACGGCAGGGGGAGGGGAGGTCGAATAAAGGGGGGAGGGAGCAGTGCGGACGGTAATCGGGAGGGAAGTGCAGCAGGCAAGGAGAGTGTGGAAGTGTGGAGGCAGCGAGGGCAGGGAGTGGGACGCAGTGGGCGAGGGAGATGGGAGAGAAGGACCCCCGTTCCCCAATAAATACAACCATGCAATGAACAGCAATTGCTTCAATGTCATCATTAACTTGTATTTTGAACTTGCTTATTATTTCCTTCGTATTTAGAATTAGCGCCATAGAGACTGTAGGTGGGGTGCGAAAGTGTAGCTGAATATTGTTTGAACTTGCGCTACGAAAGTCAAACAAGAATAAAGAGACTTCATGTCATAAGACGTCTTGCTATGTTGCCTATATGCCCCCCAAAAACCAAATAATTTAGTCAGCAGAAAACCAGCCACCAGATGAGCCCTGGTCGCCACTGCGGCACTTGTTAATTGTACCTATTATTGCACCTATTTATTAATTGTACTCATTATTGCACCTATTATTAATTGTACCCATTTATTGCACCGATTATTAATGTACCCATTATTGCCACCTTATTATTATTGCACTATATGTAGTTGAGGCATCGCTCGGACCACCTGAGCACTGTTGTGTCTGTACCCATCAATATAATATATTAATAGCAATTTCTGAATATTCATGCTAAACATAATATCAGAAGGTTAATATAATAGAGATCCCATATTATCTACTTTTATCTATTATCTTCTGATAATATTTAATTAGTAATTATTATTTCTACTTTACTCTTAATACGATTTTGAATAGATACAAGAATTGACCCCTTCAAGTTCCTATCAAGCTGTTCGTAAGCTAAAGGATTGAATGAGCGTGATGCGTGCACGTTGACCACAGAATAGGCAATATAGTAATACTACAGGGCCGTAGGTGGCCTCCCAGCAAAGGGCAGCTGCAGAAATATGCTAGCTGATTGCGTGGGCGGGGGGGGGCTGGGGGCTACTCCCCAGAAAATTTTTGAAATGTAGAGCCTGGAAATGGCATTTCGTGCATTTTCAGGGCTATGTGTGAAGCAGAACAATTCTGATTCATTTTAAAACGTTAATTTGTAAATTTCAAAGAGCGAAATTAGCTAAAGCTGAGTGTTTTGACTAAAGTATCTAAAATATATATTATAAGACTGTTGATAAGCTAATAAAACATTCATTTACAAAAATTGTAATATACTGTCAGTACATAATGATAAAACAATAAGCCTATTTTCAATCCTGCATTTATTACTTTACACTCTGTACATCTGTATGTTTGAAGTTTGAATTGAATTAGGGCACCATTGTCATATTAAATACACATGTCCAAATACTTAAAGCACGCGATATAACACCTCTAATTGATCAGTATATAATATAACCCCAAAAAAAAAACCAGGTCACATCCAGTCAGAAATCTTTGTCATTTTATCTTTTTATAATTCCAATTTTATCTTTTTCTGCCTGGCATGGCCAATTTACAAATTCCTGAAATTACATTCATGCTTCATCTACCTTTGTCTAACATTTCTCGGTGCACATGCTGACCATTGCCATGTGTTGAGCCTTAACTGGGTCGTGCTGCGGGGTCCGGGGGGCGGGGGGGCACTCCATATATCATTGCATGGTAGGTATGTGCCCCTGCGGGAGGAGACCCCATTTCAACCCTTAACCCGTAAAACTTCCATTTTCAGTGCACTCGCATTTTTAAGAAGTATCTCGTTCCAGAGCATGCCATTAAGTTTAGTTACCATGTCAGATCTTTACAATTTGTCGTTCGGCAGACCCTAGGTGTTTTAATATAATTTCTGCTCCAGTGCATTCGTACTTCAGAATACGTTTGGAAGCCGGGCCGTCAAGCGCATGCATGCAACGTGTGTTTGTGTGTTGGTGTGTGTGTTGTGTGTGTAGTGTATGTGTGTATGTGTGTGTGTGTGTTGTGTTGTGTGTGTGTGGTGCGTGGTATGTGTGCGTGCGTGCGTGCGTGCGTGGCTGTGTGCGGGGCTTGTGGTGTGTGTGTGTGATTGTGCGTGCGTGCGTGGCGTGCGTGTGCGTGCGTGTGCGTGCGTTCATCTCTCTCCGGGTTCATGTTTTTTTCTCCTCCTCTAACATAATACAACAATAAATTATTATTTGCGTTCAAGTGCTACAGCATAGTTTTTAAAGCAAGATCATGTGTCCCCCCAGTTCGGGAGAACCCCCCTCTCTTTAACGTGTCCAGTGTTCCGATAGCATTGAATGTCAACGAAATCTAGTCCGGAGACCCCCATTTTCCCCGAACATAGCCCAAGTTCCAGAGCATACCACATTCAACAAACATTAGGTTCCAGATAACCCCATTTTCAGGTCTGAGGTTAGTTCCAGAGCCCCCCCCCCCATTTTGAGCTTGCGCAGTTGAACATACCTACCATAATGGTGGGTGATCTCCTTCGCGTATATGTTGGCTCCTTGGGTTTCCTGCAGAATTTTGTTTTTTCAAAAAAATAGTGCCACGGCATGGCGGCCACTACGGCCCTGGATATAATGTGGTCTACTTGCTGGGCGCCATTCCTTCATGACCTTTATTGGAAAATACATGCGACCCAGTATGCCTTATCTTGTGTGTATGTGGCCACACAGAACCCTTGGGTGCCAGGCTACCTCTTTCTTTCTTAAGCAGAACGTGTTCCTATGCTGTAAAATCTATGTTAAACCACGTTATCGTTCCGTCGGTACTTGAGGCTGACTGACTGCAGTTGCCATGTCTATGTTCAAACAGCTATATATCGCGCCCGTCTGGCATGTCGCGCTACCAGTGTCTGTGTAAATGTGCGGTGCGTGCGTGCGTCGGAGTGTTCGTGCCAGTTCGAGTGCTGTTATATCGACGTGTGCGCGTCGCTCGTGTCGTGCGTGCAGGCGGCGTGAGTGTGCCGGTGTGTGCATGTTGTCGGAGGCGTTCGCTGTTGTGTTTGTACGTGGTGTGCTACGTGTGTGTGTGTGTGGTGTGTCAGCTGGTCCGCTGTGCGTTTTTTGGGGGGGGGCGGTCTTGCGTGCCGTGCGTGCGTGCGGTGGCGTGCGCTGCGTGCCGTGTGTGTGTATGCATGAGGTTGTGCGTGCGTGTGTAGGGTGCGTGCATGCGTAGGTGCCAGGGCTGTGAATGTGTCGGTGCTGCATTGGCGAACAGTCGGACAACAGCAGCGGAGCCTGGAGCATGGGTGGCCCATGGTCCGTGGCGAATTTAACCAGCTCTGCTGATAAAAAAATCATTGTGCTCTCGTCAAATCAGTGCGTTGCCTGCATGCATGCGTATCGCGTGGCCGCTGCCTTCACAAACGTTTTGCCGTCCGCTTGCTTGCTGGCGAAGCCGATGCTGCTGAATGCAAGCGCTGTTGTCTGTCAGTTTTTAATTAAACACTTTGCTCGCTTTTTAACGGAGACTTACAGAAATCAGCGCACTCCGCTTCTGTGGTGTCGTGTCTGAGTATTAGCAGCTGTTTAAGTGACAGCATCACCCGGCAGCATTTTTCCCTGGGAAGTGGGTGGAAGTTATTCACCCTTTATGGAAGCGCTCAAAGCCCCGGCAATCTGCCCATGCCAGTGGTTGCTTCTTCCACCGCGCCCTCAGCCTGTCTATAGCTACAGCGAGCTAGAGAGCCATAATCAGTTGAATGTGCATTGTTTCGATCAAAAGCATGAAAATACTACCATCCTTATCTTGCCAAAAGTCTAGTATAAATAACAATAGTTATAGGTTTCATTTCTCATCCACTCTGCATCACTGTCGGCAGGTGCGGCCATCCTCTCATTAAAAACTGTGATAATCCGTGGTGAGTGAGCGTGTGCCGTGCATAATTAGAAGCATCTGCCACGCAGCCCAAGCGGTCTGCCCACAAATTAACTCTATTAAAGAATGTTAATTGCAAGAATGGACGAAGTGGAATTGATTTATAAAATTGTATTGTGTCAGGATAGCCACCATTTAACTGTCAAATCGTAGATCAGAATCTATTTTAATTTATGTCCATCTCAGCTCATCTGTGCTACTAAACCCCATATGTACTTATGATAGGAGGAGGCAGATGGAGGCATGAGGAGGATGCGAGGAGGAGGTAGAGAAGAGGCCAGGTTGGGGTAAAAATAGAGGGAGGGGAATAGCATTTGTCACAAATTCATGCGTGGTTTAAACAGAAAAGTACTCGTGCTACGCGTCATATGCAGGAGCTAAATAATAGACAATGATTTACACTGGTTCATATATCATTGCTAATAGATGTCTATTAATGCCGAATCCGTTACACTGATGATTTAATTCAAGTAGAAAAAATCCTTTTGGGGTGCTTTATTAATGTCTGTTGATGCATTTGTGCCTCCATCCTTTCAGCGCCAGTCATGGTTGTCAGTGTCACCCAGCATCCCTGGCGAAGGCATGGGTGCGTGCGTTCGTTAACCTGGAGGCAGCAGGCAGCAGGGGGACGTGACACTTCGTGTTTCAGACAGGCTAACCGTCTCTTATATTTAGTACCGCACCTGTGTAACAACACTATAAGGATGGATAATATAGCAACTAAAGAGTATATGTCATAATAGATTGATTATAGATTTAGTAAATAGATCTATTTATTATACAGCTCCTGCATAAATATCAAAGGTTAATAATGACAAATTTTGAAATAATATCGACAGATTTGTCATGTAGTCACGCCCTGATTAACCCGTGTGTTTTATGAAACGCCTACTTGTGTTTTATAGACAGATGGAGCATGAATATATATTATTGTATATATTATATGTATATATATATATAGTATATAGTATATATATTATATAAAAACAAAGTCAAGCGTCATAGAAATAAGGGTGTTTAATTAGTTAATTGACGCAGCTTTCAAGATTACATCTCTTCATCAGGTCAGTACACATTGAATAGAATCAAAATAATCAAAAACAATACAATGCGTTATACTTATTAGAATAAACGCAAAAAATGAATGATTCAACACAATTCGCACATTGCCATGAATACGACGACAAAAGAACACGCACATATATATATTATATATACTATACACACGCACAAAAACACACAGAGAGAGAGACACACACACACACAAACACACACACACACACACACACACAAACACACACACACACACACACACACACACTTCGTCCACCCTGTCCGCACACAAACACACACACGCGCACACACACACACACAACGACACACACACACAAACACACAACCAGAAGCAAGCGAAAACTCATCAAAATCAGCACTTTTCATGCCCCCTACGTTCATGCCCCCTGGATTTAAACAACCAAGACCCTTAAATTTCTGCTCAGTCATGTGTCACGTGCAGCTATTGTAATATGGATGTCAGTTGGCAGGCCACACAACACGCACGTCATCACTGTGGGGATGCCGCGTTGCGTTAAAATGCGTCAGCAATACCGAAAAACATGGAAATTGGAGGCGAATAGATCTTTGAGCGTGTTCAACAAAACCTATCCGCAAGGCGGCGTTTTGTTTCGCCAATATAGTAAATTTGGCATTTAGCGCCATTCAATGGCAGTAAATGAAGGTTCGTCCGACACGGCATGTTAAATGAATCCCGTACTATAAATTTGCCCCGAACCCTTGAACCACAACCATCTATTCGTAAAAATTGCAAGTACTGCATACGTTTCTAACAACACGGTATGAGACCAAGGTGGGCTCACGCGGTTGTCAGAGTTGTAAGACGTGCCATTGAAAACAAAGAGTGTCGCGGACGGTTTGTATCACGTCTGCTACGCAGCATAAAGGTAGGCTTGAAACAGTGTTAGCGGTGATTGGATCGTTTGTCAAGAATTTTAGTAATTATCAATTAACAAACTTTTGATGTGCAGGATTGCCAAGCGGGTGATTAGGTTAAAGCCACGAGTGGACATGTCTGATTGGTCTTATTTCACGCCGTCTATTCTAGGGGTTATTAAACAGACGCCCGATTTAGAGGAAGTATCTTTTTAATTCTCTTCAGATAGAGATCAGGAATTGTGTCTAGTACGCCACGGCGTGTAAAGAACATTGACAATCATATTGAAGCCCTTCTGCTGTATAAAATCAGTTTTTGAGCCATGCAGTCCTTTTTTCTGACGTCAAAATTGAGAGATGTGAGAGCATATTTTTAAGTCGGTGGCCGAGAGGCTGAGAAGAGGAATACATTAGATAAGAATTAGTGTCAGTTGGTTTAGAAAACACCGAGGTAATTAAGTGTTCGTGTGTGACTTTACTTCTATATATATATGTGTGTGTAATTGTCTGTCATGCGTAAGCGTCAATGAAGTCCAGGCCAGCAACTTAAAACCTAGTGCGTGCCAATTCAGGTACGAAGACGTATAGCGGACAAAGGTAAATGTTGATTTATAAACATGAACCCTATCTATACCCCTAAATGGATTGGTTAAGAAATTGCTTTGCTGCGTCTAAGAAGCATCGAAGTCACGAATCGTGCTGATACTGCGGGAGCAACATTCAAGCCTTTGATATTTGCCTGCTAACAGTGTGTGTAAGCAGAAACTAATGGCACTGGCCACTCGTGTTTACATGTACCTTAGCCATCGTATAACTATAAATATGTTGAAAGTAGACGGTCTACACCTCTCTTTCTGCAGGCCCAGAACATCCGTGGCTCATCAGCACGTACGCACGGTCGGCAGTCTATCCCTACGGCAATGTCTTTGGACAGGAGATATTTCAGACTGGTGCTATTCCGTCAGACACGGACTTCCGCATTTATCGAGATTTTGGAAACATTCCAGGTGCGCTTCCCCTGCAAACTTCCCTTGTGAAACTGCAAACTTGGTGTGAAACTTCCCCTGCACAGTTACGCGTAATTCTCAAATAGCAATTGTGACTACTATTGAAGCCATGTTGCTGCTAGTGACTACACAGACATGCGCTGTGATGCTGCAGATAGAAGCATTGCCCAGTGCCTTCTATGGTAGAGACGGCATGTGCTAATGTTCAGCCACGATATATTTTATTAATTTGAAGTATTCATGATTTCACTATTATGATTTATGACTTAAATTTTTTTTATTTTGTATGCACAATAATCAGTTTATATTTTGCTACTGGATTTGATTCAGTCGTTGACCAGGCGACTTAATGGTACGATGCCGTGTAACTGTTAAAAACGTAGCTTATGTGCTACTATGTTGCCTTTATTTAGGAATTGACATTGCCTATATAAGCAATGGATATGTGTATCACACGAAGTGGGACCATCCGGACTTCATACCGCCTGGATGCGTTCAGAGAGCAGGTAACGATGAGAATGCTACAGCAATATTAATGATAGATTAATTAGTCATTGCTTATAAACTGGACTTGCAATGTGAGCGGCGAAGTTAAAATAGTTTGAATAGCTACTTAGATTTTTGTGTTGCTGAAAGTCGGTATGGTGTGTTGTTACCAGTGCACTGTAATGGCCACATGCAGTGATGGGAAAGACACTTCGTTAAATGTCTCTAATGGAATATGTATGCGTATGCGCCTGTGCGTGTGTGCGGGCGTGCATGAGTGCGCGCGTGTGTGTGTGTGTGTGTGTGCGTGCGTGCGTGCGTGCGTGCGTGCGTGTGTGCGAATGTGTGTGCGTGCATGCTTGTGTACATGCATATGCATGCCTCTGTGTGCGTGCGTGCGTGGTTGGGCCCACATTGCATTCGCCGTAGCATTCATCCACATCCAGCCTGCAATGAGTTGGTGGGACATTGTCTGTAAGTGAGTTTGTAAGTGTTGTCAATAATGCAATGACAGCTCAGATGCAGTGAGACAGTAATCGCTAGTTTACAGTTCTCACGTTATTGTGGCGACCTCAACAGGTGAGAATCTGCTGGCGACCGTGAGAAACCTCGCCTCGTCTCCCTACCTCGCGCATCCCGGCGAGTATCGCCATGGCAACATGATCTTCTTCGACGTGCTGGGCGTCTACATGGTGCTGTATCCGCAGCGCGTCGGCATGGTGATCAACATGCTGTTCCTGCTGGCGGTCGCGCTCGGCATTGCTCGCAAGATGGTGGACAAGAGCACCGAAGGTCGGTTAGTTGGTTGGTTGGTTGGTTGGTTGGTTGGCTGGCTAGCTGGCTGGCTGGCTGGCTGCCCGGTTGGTTGGTTGGTTGGTTGTCTGGTTGGTTGGTTGGCTAGCTAGCTGGCTGGCTGGCTGCCTGGTTGGTTGGTTGGTTGGTTGGTTGGTTGGTTGGTTGGTTGGTTGCGTCAGTGAGTTACGTAGGCAGGTTACGTCATGAGCATATTTCTGCAGAAACTTTATCCATGTTTAGCATTTCGTGTTTGCCCGAGGAGGGCTCTCTGAGGAATTAGCCTCCTACTACACTGGCATGCTATCTTATTCAATGTGAATGAAACATTTGGGCGTGGCTCATACAGATTATTGTCATCTTATCACGTCAAATTGTATTATCATATCAGCGGAAGTGAATAAAAGCAATACGTATTTACAATAAATAAAATAAAATGAAAAAATGAAATAAATAATGTAATTAAATAAAATAACTGCGTCCTCATCAACTCCCACTCCTCCTGGTGTCGTCTGACCGCGTCGTGTGTCGCAGGTTACCACGGCGCCGCGTTCCTCGGCAACCTGCTGGCCGCCGTCGTCGTCATCGTGCTGTCGTGGGCGGCGGCGGTCGGCGTGAACGTGCTGCTAGCACTGCTGCTGACGGCTGCGGGACACGGCATGTCCTGGTACTCTCACTCCTACATGATCGGAGGTCTGTACGAGGCGCCCGCGCTCTGTGCAGCCATCGCCGTCCACGCGCTCGCACGTAACCTCTACTTCAAGGTGAGTGACATGAGCGCTGCATGGCTGATGTGCCCGTATGTGAATGTACACAGTATGTAGCGGCACACTGTACATTGATGTATGCTGTACACGTTCTGTATGTTCACACACTGTACGCGTGCTTTATGTAGTCGCGTGGTGTATGTGGATGCATGCTGTGTGTGAATTCATACTGTATGTGGTTGCACAAAAACCGTAACGCTGCAATAATGAATGGTATTATTATAAAATTAGTCTTATCATAGTATAAATTCATTGTGAGCAATATTGGGTATACAACGTGGTCTACATATGTGAGCCATGTTTTTTATTGTCTTGTAAATATTTAAGAGTCCTTTATTGCTGATATCTTGGCAGTGAAAATATCTGAGAGTCTTTTATTGTTGATATCTTGGCAGTGTAAATAATTGAGAATCTTTTATTGCTGGTATCCGGGCAGTGTGAAGATCTGTGCGTTCTATATTGCCGGTATCGTGATGACATCGTCACCATCGTTAATAAACCTCGCCGTCGCTAATCGTAACCCGTGTGCCGTGCTCTTGTGTCGCAGCATGAGACGGACGCGTGGAAGCTGGAGGCGATACACGTCGATGCGACGATGGTGCTGTGGTCGCTCATCCTCTCTGTGCTCACCTACCACGGCGTCTGTTCTTCCTACATACCGTTAGCCTGGGTGATGTTCCCGCTGATCATGCGCGATCGAGTCATCGCATTTTTGCCAATGGCATTTAGAGGTATAAATAAAATTTATTTGTAAGGTATGATTTTCATAGCTGGAGAAGTGGTAAATGGAGATGCAGGGAGAGAGCCTGAGAGGGAAGTGGAGGGAAAGGCAGAGATAAAGAGCGAGAGGAAGAGAGAGGGAATGAAGGAAGGAAAGGTGTGAGGGCAGGGTTTTCATTAGAAGCCGGTTTCCGGTAAAAATTACCGTCTATTTGAATACTGGGTATCAGCTGCTTTAGCACTAGATATGAAGGTCAACGTTCAGAGCTCCAGTGGTCATAACAATTATTATTTTTACCTCATACCTATCCTTTTGATGAAAAAATTAGAGGGAGAGAGAGAGAGAGAAAGAAAGAGAAAGACCGACACACGCATCCACACACATTGAGACACAAAGAGAAGAGAATGTGAGGGAAAGACTAATATACCAGTTGTTTTGTATTTTACAGAGAAAGGCCAGGGCTTCTTCTATCTCTACTTGGCATCACTGACGTTCCCGTTCCTTATTACTTGCTACTTGCTTGTTGGTGTCTATCAGATGTTCGTACCTGTGATGGGCCGAGTCGGTACGGAAGTCATTCCCGACGTTGTCATAGCAATGGTTGCCGCATTCTCACTCATCATCAAGACTAACTTTGTACGTTGTTAGCAGTTGTTTCAAGTTGTTAGCTGACAGGAAAAATTTGCCCCAGAGCTCAGTGGTGAAAGAACTGTCAATCAACTGGGTTTTTTGCAAAAATATTCAGTGAAAAAAAACATCATACATATAGAAGCGGTATATATAATACGGTTATAATCAATAATCCGATGATACGATATAATACGATAATCGATATTATGATATAATACCGTAATACGATATGGCACAGGTAGACCTGCCTGCTGCGTTGCAGTCCATCGATGGTCGATGGTTGCATGAGCGATGTGGTGTTTCTGTTTTTATCCGGCAGTTGAGTCTGGTGTTCGTGACGCGGAGCCTCAAGCGGGTGATGTGTGCACTGCTGCTGTTCTCCATGTTTACCTACATGCTGTCAGTCTTCACGCCCCTGGGCTTCCCCTACAGTGGCAACCCACTAAAACCCACTGTGCAGCGCAGCGTGATACATGTGAGTATCAACAGCACTAGGTGGCAGCACCTCTAACATGTCGCTAGACACTGCTAATACTGCAAGTAGCAACATCTATATCAGAAGTAGATAATAGGGAATTCCCTATTATCTACTTCTGATCAATATCGTATCAACATATATATTGTATATATATATTGTCAAGAGAGTATAAAGAAGCTTCTTTATACCTTCTTAAAACCTTCTTTATACGCTCTTGATATTGTATATATATCAACATATATATCAGGGATTAATAATAAAAGATTTGTCATTATTAACCCCTGATATATATTGTATCAAGTATCGTATCAAAGCATTGTGTTTGTGAATAAATTATTAACATTAATTCGAATCAATATTTATTCGTACAACGGACGCCAGGTCGATTCTTTGATTAGCGTCGAATCAGTCCACCCGATGAAATAGTTTTTCTTTCCCTCAGCACTTTGTTACTTATTGTTTTTCGCATGATTTCTTTGCAGCACATTGAGAGGCGGTTTCACGACATGTCAGGTCGTGTGTATGAGCAGGACTGCGGCATCTGGCACATATCGTTCGACCATCTCGCGCTCACTCCTCTCGCACCTCACTACACCGATCTCGAGAATTCCAAGCTCGTAGACTGTGACCTACACATGTACTGTGGTATGCCATACTACTTACCTATGGCAGGCATGATGAGGTATGGGTGCGGTGACGGACTAGACTCAGTGGTGGTGAAACGTGGCTGTTACTGTGATTCTGTATAATTATATTCATGATAAGAGAGTTGTACGTGATAACGAGTCTCATCATCATCAGAATTATTGTTAAAAATGTGTAGGAGAAGTAAATATATATGTGTGTGTTTGTGCGTGTGTGCGTGCATGCGTGCGTACGTGCGTGCGTTTGTGTTTGTTTGTTTGTGTGTGTGTGTGTGTGCGTGCGTGCGTGCGTGCGTGCGTGCGTGTGGGTGTGTGTGTTGCGTGCGTGCATGCGTGTGTGTGTATATATCCCACATAATGAGCGTTTAGCACTTTGTAATGGATAATTAAAATGGCATTGTACAATTTCAGTATAGATACTGCCATAAATGTAAGCGACTAATTTTCGTTGGTGCTTAATGGTATGGGCTTTGTCATACTGACAGCACGTGCAGCATTTTTATGTAACGATCGTTGATTGTTACCTGCAGGGACACACACTACCTAGCCACTGATGTCGGACCTCATGTGTCCATACATGTAAATCCCAGGCTGGTGTCCCGCACATCTCTACCAGGCAACATTCAGCGACTTGCCTTCGAAGTAAAAGGTAATACCTTATCAAAATTTAAGAAAAAAATGTCTAAATCTGGAACTACATTACTGTCGTAGGGCATAAAGCAGTTTTAAAACTAATGCAGTACTATAATGACAAATTATAATTATTAATTAAAAAAATCAAATAGAATCAAATCGATTTTCATACTGCAGGACATCGCGTGACGGTGATAGCTAGCAGGTCCTAGCAATTACCAACATTGTCATCTGGACAACATGACACTCGTCATCTGGATGAACAAACGAAGGCACCCATTTCGGAAACTGAGTCTACGAACGATTTTCCTCCCACTTTTAGGTCCTGATCACATGATAGTGACCATGTCGCCACAGATGGAGGTAACCTTGGTGACGTGGTCGCTGGGCGACGGCATCCCTGAGCCAGTGGACATGAAGTGGGGAGAAAGAGAGGTGTTCTTTGTCTTCTATTCACACGGGGAGGACCCTGGATCCTGGTATTTCACTATTGATCTCAAGGTACAGAGTAGCGAATCAAGTTCAGTGTGTATCAGGGGTTAATAATGACAAATTATTATTGTCATTACAAAAATTATTGTCATTATTAACCCCTGGTGTGTATCTATATATGATCTAGGGAAGTATCTTTCTATCCGTGTCCTCGTGTAGCACCTATACTATTTTAGTCGACATAAATTTCGATTGGTGACACTCAATGGATGATGTGAGATCTCACCTAAGGCGCCTAACCAGCTGTAACACAGTCATAAAAACGTTGTAAGCCAGTTTTACGTCCTACTTCATGACATACGTATTCAGCTATAATTTACCATCATCGCGGTCACACGCTAGTGTCAGCTCATCTGCTCATGCCATGACCCTCATGTATGCCCTGTTCTGACATGCCCTGCTATGTTCATTATGTCACCTCTTGCCATGCCATGTTTTGTTAAACATTAATATGTCTCATCATTGATTGTCACGTGATGTCTTTCCTGTGTTCGTAGAGCAGGTGATGGAAGGTGCTGTTTATTTGTTTCAGGTTGCAGAGGGATTCACATCAGATAGCGCCCGTGCCTCTAGGTAATTACTCTGTGCGGACCATTTGCCTCTGTTCGCGGGCCATTAACCTTACGTGACCGGTCCTTGATCGGCTGTCACGCGAGCTACGTCACTACCTGTCACAGATGCGAATGGACTGGAGTTATCCCGTGGGATGGAGTGCCAGCTACTACCACTATGTGTTCTGAGAAGGCAAGATTTGGGATCATTAATTCTTCGCCTGTGTCCGTCTCGTGGCGACTTATAGTTCTTTGTTTTTTATCTAGGTCGGAGTGTATAGTCTTGTACACATCCAGCGATGTCTTTGTCGGTAGTGATGTGGCCCCAGCAATCATCTATCATTTGATGGTCTGTTATCCAGCATCAACATATTAATTGTCTGGGCCTCAGGCATCCCTATCCATTATTGGTGTTACGCTCAGCATAATTACATGAGAGTGGCCCATGCAATCCTTTGTCTCATTAATCGATGGCCTCAGCATCCACTCATCATGATTGGTGTTACCAGTGCTATCTAAGCACACTTTAATGATGGGCCCCAGCACTTGTTTTCATTAATGATGGTCGCCGTAGCTGATCCATCTATCAATTGAATGTGTATGATACAGCATTCAACATATTATTCAATGATGGCGCCCAGCAGTTTGTACTTCGATTTAATTGATGGACCCTACATTCACTATCCATTTTGATGGTTGTTACAGCATCAACATACCATTAATGATGGCCAACCGCATTGTCTTCATGTGAATGATGGTCCAGAGCGGGATCATCACATCATTTGATTGTCCTACAGCCGCACAATACTAATCTAATGTAACTGCCGGCAGATTGTCTTCCATTAAAATGATGGCCCAGCATCACTTATCACTTGATTGGTGGTTACGGCATAACAATATATTAATGATGCCCGGCAGTTGTCTTCATGGTAATGAAGGTGGGGGCCCAGCTTACTATCTAACTTGATGGTGTTTACCAGCCATCAACATAATTAATGGATGGTCCCAGCATCCACCTATTCATTGATGGTGTTCCATACGAGCTATCACACTTAATTATGGAATCGGCCGCCCAGTCATTGATTTACCATATAGGATGATGGCCCCAGATCACTTATCATGATGGTGTCTACAGCATCCAAGCATATAATCTAATGATAGACCAGCAATTGTCGTATATTAATGATGGCCCCGCCTCACTATCAATTGATCGTGCTGTACTCTCAGTCATGTAACATCAATTAATGATAGGCCCCAGGCATTCCGTGGTCCGCGCTCTTTATTCGATTGGACTGGTGCTTACAGCAGGTCTCCATCAATAATTCAATGGATCGAGTCCCACAGCATTTGTCTTCATTGCAATGATGCGCCCTAGCTCCTCATCCCTTATCTATTCGATGGTGTTAGCAGCACGCGAGTCAACCATAATTAATGCTGATGCAGCAATTGGCTCTGCGTCATTAATGATGGCTCCCAGGCGATAGCTATCATTGACTGGTATCCTTACCAGCTATATCAAGCACTAATTAATGATTCGCTCGTCTCGTTAGGCATCCTCCCTATCATTGATGGTGTGGTACAGCATCTCAACATTAATTACTGATGGTCCCACGAATCCCTATCTATTATTGGTGACTACAGCATCAAACATAATGAATGATGGCCCAGCATCCCCATCATTGATGATGGCCCAGCATCCCCATCATTAATGATGGCCCAGCATCCCCATCATTGATGATGGCCCAGCATCCCCATCATTAATGATGGCACAACATACCCATCGATACCGCAGCTACATTATTATCAAGCAGCTCTAAAGCTTAGTTGTCAACAATGCAGCTTCCTCATACCTACCCTAGTCCCACCTGTATCAGGTAGCTGTTAATACATCACCCGTCATGCTCTCTATCTAGCAGTGATGGCGCCCTCTGTCACCAGGCTGCTGTGTTAGATGGGGTCATGAATACCACAGGCACTTGGAGCATTTCAATAAAATATAATGCTAAATAAATATATATAAGACTATATATATGTGTCAGTGTGCGGCAGCGTGCGTGCAGTGTACATGTGTGTTGCAAAGGAGCATTTGCACGGCATTATCAGGAAATTGTCGACAATAATAGGCGAAAGAGAGTAGAGAAACATTAAGACTTTGGTAGTAAATAGATTTCGTATTTATTTAGCATTATATTTTATTGAAACGCTCCAAGTGCCTGTCATGAATACGTACATTAATTCATCCGGTGTTGAAGATGATCCAATATTAGATTCGTGATGAAATCGGGAGTTATTAAAAACAAATGTGTTTTTATTCACTCTTGTTGAAATGTTTAATATTTACCATTCTGTTTCGCGAATTCGTTCGCTTGATGTATTTCACCTGGAGCACTCTGTTGGTAATCACGCTCCAGTTTTAAGCCAACTTGTTTGACGAAAAAGGCAGGCATAAAGTTAATATTTTTGCAAAGATAGAAACTGAATGTAAGTGGTAGACGATATATTTTCATTGCGCTTGTGTATACGAGCATTTCGTTTACCTTTATCAGTTTCAAATAGTTGATCATTATGATTAATGTTATTATAATTAAGCAATTCCTCCGAGCACTATACTCGCGAGCGTTTCCTGTGATATTTATGGCTTTCCAATTTCACCTTCATGTTCAGCTGTTGAAAAAAGTCATTTGTACTTGATGGACACCCCACCAAAATGTCTCGTATGTATTACAAATTGTGTTTTCGCAGAATCTTAATTGTCATGACGTATCATGATCGATGTAACACGTGATTACTATAGATTTATTACTATATACCTGTTTTAAAAATTGTAGAAATTTTGTAAATATACGAAACGTGTTGTCGGTTGTATGCGAAAGAATAGCGTTCGTACTTCCATATAAATCCGTAACAGGACTGTAATCCGTAAGGGAATACAGTAGCTGCCGTTGCCCAATGTGCCAGCTCTGGATAAATTCCCATGACTAGTTGGCACCACCTAGTACTCAAGGTAGTCGACTATAGGTAGCTGGTAGTTACCTGTGGTAGAAGCAAAGGTAGTGATAGCAGTAAGCTGTTTTTGGATTAGTTATAAAGAGGAAAATAGATAGTGCTGAATCAAAAAAACATGAATTGATGGGGAAGTGTGTGTGTGTTTCCGTATGCGTATGCTTGTGCGTTTGCGTACGTGTTTGAGGGAACGTGCACGTGCGTTTGTGCGTGCGTGCGTGCGCGCGCGCGCGCGCGTGTGTGTGTGTGTACGTGCGTGCGTGCGTGGGTGAGTGAGGGGTGAGTGATGTAGTGATGATGAGAGGGTATAAATATATATAAATAGTATATATATAAGTGTAGTGTGCAAGAGCAGGGCGAGCGGGGCCGCGGTGAGAGGGATGGCGGCCGGCGAAGCGGGTATGTGTGCAAATGAGGGCATGTTGGACGGAATGTACAGGAAACTGGTCGGCGATAAGGTAGGTGAAAGGAGGAGTATACGAAGCATTAAAATTGTTGGGTAGTAATAAGATTTCGTATGTTAGTGTTGAGGCGATGGTGATTTTTTAGGTTGAGAAGGGTGGTCAAGGTGCCTGTGGGCACGCGCGGGCACGCACGCAGCGCACGGCACGCACGGCACGCGAACTCACCGGGCGAGCGCGACGCAAACGGGCACGCACGACACCACCCACACACCACACACAACACACAAATAGTTGTTGCTTATGATCTCGAGGTATCTCTAAATATTCCCTATACTAGTAATATTATGCAATTCTTCGCTGCGGAAAATATCGCGTGCTACGGAATCTTGCAGAATGTCGTAGCACTGTGCATTTCGTAAGGCCTCTTCTTGCTCTCGTCTGTTCGGACGGGGGAAGGGCCGACGCACGACGCGAACGCAGCGTACCGACGAAAAACACAACACGTGCGCGGGCGCGGCGCGACGCACGGCACGCAACAAAACGCACATGAAACGGCAAGCAAAAAGGGCGCGTGACGGTTCCGCTCAAACGAACACGTTACGCAAGGGCGCGAGCAAGCGATAGGCGCAGGTACGAAAACAGCAACACACAGCGTTCGCCAGTCAGAGTGTCATGTTTTTTTTGGATTGGCAGGCGACTAATCGTATTTGTCCTGCGTTGTATAACTGATCAAAAGACAGCGGCTTTAGCTGCCTATCACTAACCTTATGCTTTTGACGGCACCAGGTACTACATCTAGCCTATAGTCGCTTACGCCTGGAGTACTAGGTGGGCATGCCAAAGCTTGAGTGCATGGGGTGAATGTGTGATCCAGGATGCGTGAGGCAGGATGGGTGGGGGCAACTGGGCAGGGCGTGGAGTGCGTATTCCGCTTACGGGGAGGTGAGGCGGGCCTGGTTGAGCGTGATGTTGTGATGTATGGGGGGGGAGTGGCGTGGAAGACGCGGTTAGGTGCGGTTTCGATGGTTAAACAAACCGGATGCGAGACAGGCGTGTGTGGTATAGTGTGTGTGTGGAGACGAGAGGAGTATGTTGTCGAATTCTTTGTGTATAAGCGGGGGGGGGGTGAGGGTATATTGGGAGGTGTGAAGTAGGTGCGTTGAGTGGATGCAGGGCTGTGTGGTTAGCATCGGATCATGGGGATAGGCGTGGGGGGCGGGGGATGGAGCAGATGGTGAAGGATTCTGGGGTGCGGAAGGAAGCACAGGTTTGGAATTGAGGGCGAGATACGGGAGAGGCAGTGTGTGGTGGGTTGCAGTGCAAGTGACAAGATGGAGGCTTTTTCAAGCAGTGGAGGGAGCAGTGAAGGTGAGAGGATTGTGGAAAAAGGCGGCATTAAAGATCAGGCGAGGTGAAGGACGGCGTCGCGGGTAATAGGGGTGGCGCGAGGAGAGTTGCGTAATTAGAGATGAACGATGGTTATATGAGGATGATGAAGACGTGGATGTTGGAAATGGAGGTGAAAAAGGAGAGAGCGGAGATGCGTGCGTATACACAAAGGCGCGAAGTGAGAAGAGGTATATCGTGTAGCCGCACGTTAAAGTTGCGGGTGTCGTGGATGTCTTTGCGGCAAAATATTACCGTGGTGTATTGGCCTGCCTTTCGTGCCGAGGACATTGTAAGGTTGGTTAGAAGCTGGGCTTGGTTGACAAGCGGAGTGCTCGCAGGGTTGGAGGAGGAATGACATGCAAATGGCGAGAAGCGAGAGTTCGGAGAGAAGAGCAGATGGGTAAGAATGAGTTAAGACGGATGTTGCAGGAAACAGAGGAGGTGAGATAAAGAAGCGACATTGTGTGTGGGTTGTAATGTAAGAACTTGGGCCGGGGTGGTGTGGCAGGGTCGAGCGGAGGTAGTCGGAAGGATTGGTGGATCTCCAGCACCGGTGATGATTGTAGATGTGACGTAGTTCGATGGCAGGCACTGGAGAGGCGTTTGCAGTAGAGGGGAATAATGCTAAATAGATGGATGGACGGGAAATGCTATGTTTAGCTTGACCGGGAAGGGTGCGCTAATGTTCGTGTCTAGCTTCTTTCGCGCTGATTGATTTGTGCGACAGATTTCGCTGGATAAATGCGCGTGCAGATGTGGTTGCGGCGTTTGCAACACACATGTACACCGCCACGGCCACGCTTGCCCCGCCACACTGTGAACGAGTGTTATATAGTCTATATTAGTTTATAGGCAATTTTTGATTGAAATGCTCCGAAGTTGCTTAGTCATGACCCATCGAAGGCCAGCAGGGCCTGGGGGTGCAGAGGGCGCATCACTTGCTAGATAGAGAGCATGAACGCGTTGATGTATTAACAGCTACCTTGTATAACAGGTGGACTAGGGTAGGTATGAAGGAAGCTGCATTAGTTTGACACTAAGCTTTTATGAGTTGCTGATGATAATGGATAATGGCGTGCGGGTATCGCATTGGGTATGTGTGGGTGGTTGGGGGGTGGTCGCGGTAGTCAAATCAATTGGATGGTGGTGGAGTTTACTTGCCGGGATCGGATAGGATGATTTAAGGCTGTTGGGCGCAGTCATGTGGAGGAGGATGTGCGGGGTATGTGTGGTGCGTATCCAGTCAAGTGAAGGAGAGGATGTGGTGTGGTGATCCGGTAAGAGTTTGTAGTGTTGGGAGGTGCGGGTGGTGGGGGGGTGGGGTGAACACGCGAGTCAGTATGATGGAGTGATTGGGCGTGTGCCATCTAGGGGGAGTGGTATTTTGTTTGGGAGTGTCGTGGTTGGGGGTGCGTGAGTGCGAGTGTGAGGTAGGCGTGAGGTTTGCGGGGTGGGGGGTGGGGGGCGGGGTGGGGGGCGTGGTGCATTAAGGTGAGGGAGGGGACGGAGGTGGGGTGGGGGGCGGCGATCGGGATTGAGGAGTGGAGTGGCGTATGCGTGCCGATCGATTTAAGGAGGATGTGGGGGGGGGGGGGGGGAGTGGCGTTGGGGGCCATCATTAGAGAGTGGCGGATAGTGTGTCGGGCTGGGAGGTGTGGCGATGCAGGAGTGAATGGGGGGGAGGGGATGGGGGTGTGGTTGGTGTGGGGGTGGGGGGGGGGGGGGAGGGGGGGGGGGGGGGGGGGGGGGTGGGGGGGGGTGGGGGGGTGGGGGGTGGGTGGTGGGGGGGGGGTGGGGGGGGGGGGGGGGGGGGGGGGGGGGGGGGGTGGGGGGGCGCGGCGAGGGTTGGGGGTGTTGGGGGCTGGGCTGGACAGGAAGGAGGGGGAGGGGAGGGGGAGGGAGGGGGGAGGGGGGGGGAGTGGAGTGAAATCAGAAAATAGTATGAAGGGTGTGAGGGGCCTCGCGCAATGCATTAGATGCTCGGGGCCAAGTGAACGCGGCATCTGCGGTGGCAAACATGGGGAGACACTTGCGATGAGTAAACTGGTTAAGCCTTCAGCTCGCGGGCTGATCCGTACATCGGACGATCGATTCGGGATCATCATCATTCAAATATACATCGTATTCTATCAGTCGTCAGTCATCAACATCATCATCGAACAGGGGAAGGCGAGACGGGAATGGGGGGAGAGTTCTGGAGCGGAAAGAGTGTGAAGCGTGTCGGAATCGATTCCAGCGCGTGCGGGCGACATTGTTGATTGGGTAGCGTTAGGGCGGGGCGCGCGCCCCCCTGCCCTCGACTCTCTGGTGGCTGGGCGCGCGCCTCTCCTGCTCTTGCTGGCGCTGCGTGCGCACGTTTCCCGTGCTCGTTTGCTGCTTCCCTCGAGCTTCCTCGCTGCTTCACTTGCTCCATGCTTGCTGCCCCCCTGCGGCTTCCTTCCTCTTGCTGGCGCTCTCTCGCTTGCTCCCTCACTTCCTCTCTTGCTGCTACCTCATCGCTTCCTCTCATCGGGCCTCTCTCTCGGTTTCCTCCTTTCCCCTCTCCCTCGCTTGGCCGCCCATTGTTTTGCCGTACGCTTGGCGTAACGAATTCTCGCATTGTTTCGGTTCTGTGTGTCATGGGGACTGCTTTAACAACACTGGAAATATTTACGTTCCAGAGTGTCGCGGCTGACTTATCGCTGTCTTTTTCAGAGCACATCAGAATATAAACCTAGAAGGAGCGAGAGCCTAGTCAAACTCCCAACATGCCATCTAAAGACTGTCTGTTGTAACGCATGGCGGCGACCAATTCCGTATTTTGACCTAACAAGGAAAATCAAAAACCAGTACTTCGATCCGGCACTGGCTGTAGCATTCGCACGTAGCGGTGGCAAAACATGCGGACAACGAACTGGACATGATAAACTGGTCTACCCTTCACTCCCTGATCAACGATCAACATCATCGTTTCATATCGGGCTCGTTGTTCATCAGGAGCGACACCTCTCACGGGAGAGATGGTGTGTGACTGCATGCCTCACATCGCCAGCGTGG
>NW_014577742.1:98141-101539 GCF_000485595.1 Priapulus caudatus | reverse complement strand
GTTATATATATATATATATATATATATATATCTATATCTATATCTATATCTATATCTATATATTATATATATAATATATAAGTTATATATATACACTATATATATATATATATATAATATATAAGCACTGTGCACACTTACACTTATATATATAAGTTATATTTATATATCTATCTATATATATATATATCATATAAGTGTAAGTGTGCACAGTGCAGCCGCGTGAGGAATGGCGGCCGCCAGCGTATGTTGCACATAGGATTTGGACGGAATTTACAGGAAACTGTCGGCAATAATAGGTGAAAGAGAGTATAGAGTAGATTTCGTATTTATATAGCATTATATTTTATTGAAACGCTTCAAGTGCCTGTGGTGCGTGCGTGCGTATACATGCCGGGTGGTGATGTCAGTGCGTCGATGATGTTCCGTTGAATCGGCAATCCGCGTTAGTTTGAGCGAGAAAAATTGTTTGTCAATCGGTGTTTATTTACTGTTCAAATGCTATCGCAGCCCGTCCGTCGGCTGTGTGTGTGTGTGTGTGTGTGATAGCGTGTATACCGGTCTGTTTGCCGTGTGCATATACGCGGACGGGCTGAGTCGTGAACGACGATGGTTGGTTCTTGTGCGTGCGTGCGTGCGCTGCGTGCGTGCGTACGTGTGTGTGTATTTATCAAGGATGTTGGCTGACGACGCCGGTGTTTGTATTCGCAGAAGCGTGTTTAGCTTATTTAACTTCTCGCGATGCCAGTGTGCGTGGGTGCGTGCGTGCCTGTCTAAATTTAATTGTTCTCCAATTTCATTATATACGAGTGACACACCTTAAATTCTGTGCGGTTAAATTGCAATGCGTTTAGTTTGTTATTTTCGTCGCGATGATTCGTTAATAGTTGCTATTTTTCTGAACGGATTGCTGTCGGGTAATATAACGGCCTCTCTAGTCTGTCGGTATGTGCGATTTTACGGTATTATTTTCTTAGTGTTTGTTTCAAGAAGGTAGCCGCGTACAATGCGAAAGCAGCAGTTACTGATTGAACTATTTATATGCGTGCGTGTGTGAAAGGTATCGCTGTTATATAAACGATATCAGAAGTGAGTATTGCACAAACTCCTTAGAATATATGCAACAATTGTATTTGATTGATATTTTATGTTTCAATTTACTTATAGAAATCCGTTTTATTGCTAAATCATACTAGATATACCTGTAAAGGTATTCCGATGTCGCTTTCGTGTGCCTCCTATTTTTAAACTACTTGGAATGTGCGTTTGTCTGTGAGTTTGGGGAATTAGTTATATACATGTATGTGTACGTATATATGTATTGTGAAAGAGGACTGAGGTGGTTTGCTGAAATTTTTTTAAACGGATTAAATTACAGTTACTAAAATGTTATTGAAAGAGTTATCAACCAAAATAAAATCGTGTTCTATGCAACCGTGGGGAAATTTTGCAGTGTGTGTGCTAGTTAACTGTTCTTTCAAATGATTTCAGTTAAAACGAATGTTTAAGTTTATTCATCCATTTATTTGTTATTTTTAGTTATTTATTTATTGGCGAATATTTATTGGCGATGATTTAAAAAATTAAAAAACAAGAACATGTTATTTCTTGAACAAGTTTGAGCACATTTTCATCGTACAAGCAAAATATATTATTAATTCCAATACAGTCGTAGGAAAGGTAGGCTGCGTACGTCCTAACTACTTCCATTACTTCATAGTCGCCTATAGACCATCTTTCACTCACCATATTAAATCCATCTGTAGATCACTCGCTATGATGGCCAGACCACAGTTAGTACAGTAAATTTATTTAAACTTCATTCCGACTTAGCTCACAAAAATATATTAGAGCAATTTGTATAGATATACTAGTCAGGAGTGAATAATAATAGTTATTAATAATAAGAATCTATTATTATTTACTCCTGATATAGTCACATACAGTCATACAGAAAGTGCAGTTTCGACGTTTGCGTTGAGTTACCGTTATGTTCAGGTGTGAACGCGCAGACGGGTATTATGACATAAATCAATGACGTATTACGTTTCTCGATCTCCTCCGCCAGTCGCCGAACACGCACGCACTCGCTTAGTTGCCATGGCTACGTAATCTTGGCGCTTTTCGGGAGGAAGGGATGGCGAGAGACTGCAGAGCGGAAATTTCCTACACGGATCAGCTATGCCAGAATCTTGCCTACCCTTCAAACCCGCATCGGGGAACAGAGATGCGCGTAGTCCTGCTATCCATGCACAGCACCCACGGTGCCATCCATGCCCGAGGAGATGGTACAAGTAAACTGAATGACTCCTGTCACCTATTGTATATACTGCTATATGACTGCTTTCACACTACGTAGTTGTTTCGCGCATGGTGCTCCTTAGGCTCATGCTGCATGTGATGATTGCAGTTCCACGTCATATATAAATCGCTTTCGTTCGTGTTCGTCCACTTAGTGCTGAAGTCGGATGAGGTTACCCTCGGTTACTCCTGCCGGCGTCTTTGCTCCTACGGGCGGCGCTCTCACGTCATAGTTACATCACTTCCGTTTCTTACGTCATAACCATCTCCTGATTTCGTTGTAGCACGGCAGAGACGAGCGGTATTGCGTTGTATTCTAGTATCGCGAACGATTGTGTAAAGTTCGTGGATGAATACGCGATAGCATACGCTACTATGCGGACGCCATCTTCGTCCGCCGTGGTCCGACCACCTAAACGAACCTAACCTGCTGGCTGCAAGATTTCGTCTGCGTGTCACATACCTTTGCCAGCGAAGAACTTTCCGGCCCCACGTACGGAGCTCACACCCTTGTTTTATTACCAGCTCCACTCCCCGTGTGCCGTGTGCCGTGTGCGTGCGTGCGTGCGTCCAGCACTTTAGTGTGTGGTGGCAAACCCCGCTGCTCTGACGGTAGGTAAACTATCGACGGGGCGAATAGGATGTTTGTTTTACGAGAATTGTGTAAAACGAGCCGCTATCGTTTACGTTCACACTCGACACGGTGTGCGCCTGCAAAGATATTGGGTTATTCTCGTGGTTCGGTCGACTGCTACGCGGGACCAGTACGACGTTGTACGGGGAACATATAGCTCCACCTATGTGTAGCTAGCTCTTCGGGCCGCCACTAGCTGATTCCTGAGATCTCTGTGCGTCATATCAAGAGCGTATTAAGTATGCCTAATACGTTCTTGGTCATATCCCAGTAGCAGAGCGCGGGGCTGCATAGGTAGAGCTAGGGCTGTAGAAACAATCTCAACGCCGACTGCCAACGTCCTGCTTGCTTAATTATATACTGGGAGCGATATATATATATATATATATATATATATATATATATATATATATAGTAGTGTCGTGTGTCGTCGCGCGCGTCGTCGTCGTCGTCGTCGTCGTCG
>NW_014577742.1:90362-94432 GCF_000485595.1 Priapulus caudatus | reverse complement strand
CTATATATATGTATCAGATTTGTAGCCATTGTATCAGCTACAAATTCGATGCCTATATATATGTATCAGATTTGTAGCCATTGTATCAGCTACAAATTCGATGCATATATAGTAGTATCAGATTTGTAGCCATTGTATCAGCTACAGATTCGATGCCTATATATATGTAGCAGATTTGTAGCCATTGTATCAGCTACAGATTCGATGCCTATATAGTAGTATCAGATTTGTAGCCATTGTATCAGCTACAGATTCGATGCCTATATATATGTAGCAGATTTGTAGCCATTGTATCAGCTACAGATTCGATGCCTATATATATGTAGCAGATTTGTAGCCATTGTATCAGCTACAGATTCGATGACTATATATATGTAGCAGATTTGTAGCCATTGTATCAGCTACAAATTTTGCTACTATATACCTTAGCGAACAGTGGCTACAAACATTTGCTCTCATATATAAGAGCAGAAAATTGCTATATTAGCCTGTGACTATATTCCCGTCTTCGTGGACATCAGCATTGGACTTGCACATGATGTTTTTTTGTGGTGTTTTTTTGGTGGACACAGTATTTTTGGATTACCAAAAGGCCTTCGACACGGTTCCACACCGCCGTCTCATAAGTAAGTTAAAAGGCTACGGAATCAGGGGAAACCTAATCGCATGGCTGGAAAGTTTCCTGACAGACAGAAAGATGCGGGTATCATTGCACTGAGAATTTTCTGAGTGGAGCAGCGTCGACAGCTGGGTACGGTACCTCAAGAATCAGTCATTGGTCCAATCCTGTTTTTAATTTATGTTAACGATATACCAGACCTTGTAAATTGTAAGTTGAAAATGTTTGCAGACGATACAAAAATTTGGAATATAGTAAGAAACATATCACAGACAATATTTTTCTGCAGACAGACCTCGATAAATTAAGTGAGTGGTCAGAAACATGGCTCCTGAAATTTCACGTTGAAAAATGCAAAAGGATGCACATAGGCAGTAAAAATAACAAATATATCTACACAATGAAAGACGGGGACCAAAGAAGAATTTTGAAGGAGGAAGAGGAGGAAAAGGACATTGGGGTTTGGATATCTATAACGACATGAAACCTACGATGCAGTGCATATAGGCAGCCTGTACAGCTACCAACGTATTACGGTCAATCAGGAAGTCCTTCAAGTTCCTGGACAAGAAAGCTTTCTTGATTCTATACAAAACATTTATACGTCCACACCTAGAGTACTGCATCCAGGCCTGGTCTCCCTACTTTAGTAAAGACATTGAGCACATGGAAAAAGTCCAACGAAGGGCCACCAAACTAGTATATAGGTTAAAAAAACGTCAAGTACGAGGACCGGCTGAAGTTTTTAGGATTACAATTTTTACATACCAGAAGACTAAGAGGCGACCTAATAGAATCATACAAAATTATGACAGGGAAATATAAACTGAATCCAAACACTTTCTTTTGTCCAGCCTCAAAAACATCACTAAGAGGAAATAACATGAAACTATATAAACAACAATCCATACTCCAGGTGCGACAAAACGTTTTCAGCCAGAGAGTGGTGCAACCCTGGAATAAACCGCCACAAAGTGCAGTCGCAGCTACCACGACTAACGAATTTAAGGCCAGAATCGACCGATTCAGGAAACCGCCAGATATGAGTGCACATTAGGCTAGGCCTATTACAACCCATTATCCTTAACTAACTAACTACTGGACCAACGCAGCTCGCTCAGCGCTCCATGAACCGCTCAGCCTGCTGTATAATATACAATAGTCGACAATAGCTCTTCTTCTCGGTAGATATCCCGGTTACTTTCAGTATTGCCTTTTACTTAGCAGCTTTACTTGTGTAGCTCTTCGCTCCACAACAGGAACCTGTCCGGCAGCAGAATTCCCATGGCTACTATCAAATGAACCATGAACCAAATTAACCATACAAATGAAATGGGCTTCATCATTCAGAATCAAACCCATTATGGCATTAAATTGGTTTACTTGGTTCAAAGATCTCCGGAACGACGTATAATCAGCCACTGCCAGTAGATGGTGGGTGTAAAAGGCATTACCAAAATCAAGACATGAAAATCAAGTAACCTCTTTTTCTCGCTTCTATTTCACAGTGCAGTGGTATAGCACAAGACATGCATGAGGATGAAGAGGAAGAGGATTCTTGTACGGGTGCACAATCCACACAGCAGCACGGTGATTTTTACGTGAATGAGCAGCATCATGTCTTACACAAGTCGGTGGGGTTGCTGAGGGCCGTTGCTCTTGTCACGGGCGCCGTCATCGGTGCCGGAATCTTCACGACCCCTAAGAATGTGCTGGCACATGCCGGTGAGTGAAGAACCTTGTTGCCATTAGCAGTTCATCAAAGTTTTGCAGATCTTCACTCGGTTTTACGGCAAATTAAATAATGTACTATTGTTGAGCATCCATTGAACAAGAGAATGAATAACTTTTATGTACTGTTGTCAAATAAATTCTAGGCTTTAGTGAATATAAATAGCAATCTGTTGATGAGAATATCAGATAAGTAATGTCATTCAGCAGTCAAGTATGAATTGCTTTGTCAACATACAGAATGCACATAAGTATAATCATTCCTATATATGTACGTGTTCAATCTTGTGTATCCTTGCTCAGTCTTGTGACAGATGTTTAATAATGTTTACTTGATAATCATATCTGTACATGCGTGCTATCTGACGTCACATTACATCAAGGATATGCTTGTAAGTGAGATAATTCAGCCCATGTCTCTGTCCTATTAGGTTCCCCAGGTATGGCTCTAGCTGTTTGGTTTGGGTGTGGTATCTTCACCCTTTTAGGAGTACTCTGCTACGCTGAACTAGGACTTATGGTTCCGAAGTCAGGAGGACAATATCAGTACTTAAGGTAAGTAATATAAGTAATGTAAGTACAGTGCATGCATGTAATAAATACTCGTATTTATCAGCAACATCGTGAACTTATCGTTGCATCATCGTGTATCATTGTGTAGACGTGTTCATGGTATCACTTGTTATATCATTATTGTATATATTGTTATGACATGCAAATGCTAGAAATGAAACTAGAGTTGGATTATTTTCAGATTATATTTATTATATATATTATTCTCGAGAAATTAGCTGTTTACCAGATGACAGCCGTCTGCGGTTTCCCTACAGGTTAGCGTTTGGACCGCTGTCATCGTTCATGTTTCTGTGGTCAGAGCTGTGGATGCGGCGTCCACTGAAGCAGGCCATAGTTGCATTGACCATCGCTCGCTACAGCACACTGTTTCACTACTGGCAGTGTGTGGCTCCACCTGCTCCTTGTAGTGAGAGGATGGTCGCCTTGTGTTGTGTGTGTGAGTGCGTCTTATTTATAATCTGGTGCGATGAAATATGTGGGCCTTAATGAATCTGTTTCAAGCTCTGTCAAGCGCAACGTCGAAGGTAATAATGCGATGTGGTAGATATTAACATGAATGTTATAGCCTTTACTATAAATAGCATGGACAAGCCATGTAGCAAAAAGCATAAAGATATGATAATCAATTAATATAAGTAGTTTAATAATTAGATTCCTAAGTCGTAAATTTACCTGCTTGCTGACTACTTTGTTCACTCAATCTCACTCACTCACTCACTCACTCACTCAATCTCACTCACTCACTCACTCACTCACTCACTCACTCACTCACTCACTCACTCACTCACTCACTCGCACACACACACTCAGTCACTCACTCACTCACTCGCTCACTCACACTCACTCACTCACACTCACTCACACTCAATCACTCACACTCACTCACTCACTCACACTCACTCACTCACTCACTCACACTCACTCACTCACTCACTCACTCACACTCACTCACTCACTCACTCACTCACTCACTCACACTCACTCACTCATCACCTCGTTCACATTCATCTACTCTCCGGCTCACTTCCTCATGCCTACTAACTGGCTTTCTGCATCACTCCTGCTAGGGGCAATTGTCGCCATCAACTCCTACAGCGTCCACTGGACCTGCAACCTGGAATCGGCATCTTTCTACTGCAAGTGT